>NC_062530.1:20144839-20309839 GCF_022655615.1 Tachysurus fulvidraco | reverse complement strand
ACCATGCCCCCGTCTATGCCCATATTATTAGGAAGATATGATATTTAATGAAATTAAAAGGTATGCTGCTGTAAGAGTGAGGACTGTTATTCTAAACACTCCAGGTTCTGGGAGTCTAAGTGTCCAAATGTTTATTCCAGTGGATGCTTTGTCTTTAATTTCTTTTAAATATTTATATTTATCTCTACATTTCTTTTTCTGTACAATCGCTATTCATTATTTCATACTGAAATGAGGTTTACTTCCACAGAAATGTTTTTGTATGTCTTTATTTTTAGGAATTTCTTATAGCATCATCATCCTCATCAACATTTATGTTGTGTACTCTGTGGCTAAAATATTTTTGCTGCATTTTGCCTCCAGTGTTTTTTCCCTTGACATTGGATACTAACATTTAGAAAAATAATGTGTAGTAAATGATAATACTATTGATATTGCACTTTGTATTTTACTTATTCAAAACTATTGTAAACCCATAAATGATTAATATAATTGTTCTAGATAGATGAGACATACATATTTGGCTATTTTAAAAATTTATATTATAAACTCATTTGGGGGGGCACGGTGGCTTAGTGGTTAGCACTTTCGCCTCACACCTCCAGGGTTGGGGGTTCGATTCCCGCCTCCGCCTTGTGTGTGTGGAGTTCGCATGTTCTCCTCGTGCCCCGAGGGTTTCCTCCGGGTACTTCGGTTTCCTCCCCGGGTCCAAAGACATGCATGGTAGGTTGATTGGCATCTCTGGAAAATTGTCCGTAGTGTGTGATTTCATGAGCGAATGAGAGTGTGTGTGTGCCTTGATGCCCGATGATGCCTGAGATAGGCACAGGCTCCCCGTGACCCGAGAATAGTTTGGATAAGCGGTAGAAAATGAATGAATGAATAAACTCATTTGCCCACACACTGTGCATGCCAAACACCCAAAATTTGGCATAAAGTATTAATTTATATGCAGTCTTTGCTGAATCTTCATGCAATGTGAGGCTATACTATGTTTGATCAGCTCTTATATGCCCATTCTAATGGACACCATGTTTCAAGTAGTATGACAATGACTTAAAAGCATGTGCAATACATTATATAATGTATGTATGTATGTGTGTACAGCAATCATATGACATCCTCCTAATGATACTGATGGTGCTGCTCCTGGTCCAGGCGGGCCTGACACTGGCCACTGTGGTACATTGTGCCTCCTACAAGGGTCAGCTACATATAGGAGCACCAGAGAGGGATGACAGTTCACATCTGGAACCATACCAGTTCGAGGTAACACCGCACACATACACATAGATCCTTATAAAACACCCTCACACACGCATGAATGTTCACATGTTCATTTAGCACTGCACATCCTCCCCAGAAGACAGGAAGTGTCTAAGGTAATTAAGTGAGTGACAGAGGAATGGTATATACTGTAACTATATATACTGTACATCATAACATAAAAAGAACATTGTAGTACAAAAACATTCTCAGCTTTCTGACCTATTTTGATTGACACATAAATACTGCATTTTTACATGCATCTCTTTTTTACCCTAGCAACATGGATCCAATGGCACACTGCGAGAGTTTGACAAAGAGAAGGCCTGGAAGGCTGTGGTAGTTCAAATGGCCCAGTGAGCACAGGTGCAGGGAGTAAAGAGAACAATCAGTAATGACAAATAAAAGTGAGTGGAGGAGGACATGAGAAGGTGAGAGTAAAAGGAGAAGAAGTGAAAATAGAGAGAATGAGAGAGAATAAGGAGGGAATATTAAATGCAGTCAAAAGGTAACATGTCAGTGAGTCCTTGCCAAGGAGTTAGAGACAGGGATGTATCCTGAAGAATCTCAGTTTTAAAAATACAACTGTATAAAGCATCTAAATAACTCCCATGTCCATATATCTATTCTTAAAATGAAATAATTCCGACTATTCAGAATTCTCAGAAGAGGAACAGTTGAGGCGTTAACCAATGCTGTAAATGTTAACACCTTCTGCAAAGAAATAAAACTCACAACTCATGCTCTGTTCATATGTACAGTAAAGCTGGATTTATAATAAAGTATGACTAAACTTATTCCTGTCTAGGAATCCACATAGACTGTAAATTCCAGGCCTTGCTACATTGCATGTACTCAATCATTCATTAAAGGTATGACTGCATTTATGTAATATGTCTAGAAAATCTAAGCATGTTGCTAGGCAAATGCTATGCAAGTGAAGCATTTTCTATTAGAGTTTTGCCCTATATAGTACACTTAAAGCACCAAGTTTACACATTTCTTGTAGCTAGCAAGTACATTGTCTATATTTGTGTCACATTTTCTGTAGGATATGGAACACTTACAGTTTAACATTTTATTTTCATAAAATACACTATTATTCATAACACTAACAGCATATTTAATAATTTCCTACATTTTATGTGACTTGTAGGCAGGGACAGAGTAACAGTGTTTTCTCCTTAAATACAGTCAATCTACATCGACAGAAGAGAAGGAAAAATTATTGGGCAATTCCACTACCTAATTGGGTTATTTTTAATCACATTAGTCAGGGAAAATAGCTTTGGGCCGGTTAGATATAATTTAGTTACAGTGTAAATGGCCTGTGTTTAACTCATGGAAAAAGTGGAAAAAGTGACAATCTTAGTGTCTATCCAAGTAGTTTTTATATATTATATAATTGAATCAGTTGCTCTAATGCTAATTACAATATTTTAATATGTCCAATTCTGTATAATTTCCTAAAACAGTGAGGTATGTAATACGGGTTTGATTCCATTATGTGATTTAACATATGTAAATGAAAACTGTTGAATTAAACCTGACACTCTGGCTGGAACTTTTTTCCCCTGCACATTATTTTATTTCATATTCAGCATGCTGGATTAATCCTACAGCAAAAACAACAACAACAACAACAACAAAACAAAAACAAAACAAAAAAAACCTGCATCACTATCCTCATTTCTGGATTTCCTGAAACAATCTGTTTTAATAAGTTTCATTTATGATCATGAACACAACTTACTAGGCAAGACACAGCAAAATCTCCAGTGTTCAGCTCCTTAAAGTGTGTTGACTAAACTTTAATACAGTCCATTTGTCTCCTGTTGGACATTTGTATAAACACTGTAGGTCAGCAAGTGAGTGACGGAGGAATGGTTTTTATATATATTATATATATATATATATAATATTATATATTGGTTTACATCAATAATTTTTCACATCACAGCTCTTCTTCTGATAAACAAAATAGAATGAATACATTTAACAAAACCACTGCTTCGAACAAATGTATGAAATTTAATTGTTTAGTGTTGAACAAAGATGAGCGGAGTAATACACAAAATGAATGTCTCAGTCTTACAGTAAACATACACACTGCTGGAATGCCACTTGGGCAATTATTTTCATTAAACAATTTATTATAAAATACAAAAATAATTTTCTAACTTAAAAAAACAGTCTACTTGTAAGAATGTGAGCTGTCCAATGTATAGCAAAAACTGATTGTTATATCAGTTATTTAAAAATTATCCAGGCGAAGTGTCTTGCCTTATGAACTAACTGCATGTATTCTAAAACATCTGTTTTATTGTTGTTGCCTACATCCGCCGCTGCTTTGAAACACGTGGTAACTTTAAAGCGAAATCCAGCTGCTGCAGCGGTGTAGTGGCTTCTATATTTGGAAACAGTCGTAATACGCGTCGCCCTAACCGGTACAGACTGGTTTGGGAGGGGATGACATTATCAAGATAGAAGCCGTTTGTCTAGGGACAAATGAACTCCTTCCGAACAGGAATATATCTAGAAATTAGAGGATATCCATAAAATTACTGCCGGCTTTTTATTGAGCTTCCCCACAAATGAACAGGCTACCGGGCTAGTGATTCTGAATCAGCAATATTTATAACTGCAGGCATATTTGCTAGATTTTTCAAGCGCATCGTAATTTGTTGAATTGTCGTATATGCTATAATATAGGCTGCAACCTGTGATGAATCGTGCTTGAGCCAAAACATGCCAAATTTACGGATCGATTGTCATTGCTGAAGGTCACCGAGCGCTTTTTGTGAACTCAGGTAAGCTAGCTGTGTGGGAAGGAGAGATAAATACAAATGCGCGACCTAGGGGACTCTCCTTGAAGTTTGTGAGGATGAGAAGAGATGAGCAGATGAGAGGAAGAGTAGAGGGAGACTGGCGGGAGAAGGCGGAACAAACCGGTGCCCGGATACACGCTATAACCGCTCTCCCGCACTGCAGATTAACTCTTGACTCGCCGAGGATGCTCAGTATTGGTAAGTAAAAAAAACAAAACACATCACATCCTCGATTTTACATCTGTGATTGTGGACAGGTGTCTTTTTTGCGTAGCGTTTTTAGTTACTGAGAGTTCAGGTAGACGCAAAGCGGCCGGGGGACGCATGTGTACACTGGGATACGGATAATTGTGGAGGTGAGAGGACTGGTAGCCATCAGTCGGTCTTATTATACAAAACAATATACAAAATGCACTGTGTCAGTCAAAGACTTCCGGATATCATTACGCGCTAAATCCTCGGGAACATGCGGTCCACTTCAGCACCAGCGTTTGGACAGCTCCTGTTATGTCAATCGAAGCGTGACGCGCTACCTGCTCTTCATTCTCATTTTAATTAAATGGTTAAATTTGTTTTCCTGGACAGTGTATGTTCTAGCATGACAACATTGCTCTGAACAACACATCACAAGTTTAGAAATATTAGTGCTTTTAAGCCTATATATTCCTACATTTAATAACACTATACTAACGTTTGGTAATGTTTATTGTTATACTAAATGAACAGGACTAAACTTCTGTGTCTGTAATTATTTTAGATATCTTAATAAAAAGTTACTAATACCAACCAGGGCTAAGTGACAAAACCAGACCAAGAATCCATTCCAGTAGTTTCTGCAGATGTTTTTTTGAGTAATTATAAAACATTTTTAGAAACACAACAATGTTTTTTTAGTGTGTGTGTATGTGTGTGTGTGTGTGTGGGGGGGTGTTTATAAGTTTATATGTGTAGGTATAACAAAAAAAAACATAGAATTAAGATTTGGAAGATAGATAAAAGACAGGTTGTGGCATATGGCATGGTTTCCACCAAAAGTTCTCTAGCTTCATCCCGCCTCCAAAAACATGCCAGTAGGTGGATTGTCTATGTTAAGTTGTGCACACGCATCATGGATGCCTTGCACCCAGTCATTCACAGAATCTACTGTGATACTGTAGTCATGTTTAATTAATAGTAAATACACCTTACTGGGAACTTATTGAAGTAAAATAATGACTAAAGTAAGTGATGTTTAACTACTAGATAGATACTGTGTAACAAGGTATTTGAAACTAGACTTTATGTAAGTTGAAGATCAAAATGTTTATATTAAATAAACACATTTCAATCCCTTAACTACACTATTAAAATGTAGATAAAATGTAGGCATCTAGCTGAAACAGCCTTACCAACACTGTGCAAGTTTAAACTGTGCAACAAGCAGCTAGTTATCTGAGTATCTAATGAAATTTGTCAGCAACAAACATGCAGAAAACTATTGTCAGTTCATAGATCCAGGGTCCTAGTTTGATCCTGAGCCCAGGTTAATGTCTTATGTGATCTTTCCACCTTCCTCTCCCCTATCCAACAAACATCCAAGTAGGTGGAGTGTCTAAGATAACTTGCCTGTGTGTTTGTGTGCTTTGTGCACTATGATGAACTGGCCTCCCTTTTAAGGTGTATTCCCACTTCATGTCCAGTTTTCCTTGTATAGACTCTGGATCCACTGTGACCAGGATAAAGAAGGTACATACATCTGAATAAACATTAAAAACAGTAATATTTGGACACACAATTACACGTCAGAACAGTTATATCTGTTTCTGTCTGTCTTAGACGATAAAGGACAAATTTCCTCTTACCATTTAATCTGTGTGTTCTGTCTTTTACAGATGGAATGTGAGGTGAAGTGACCAAAGGAAACCCAACACAAACTTACACGTGATTTTATGTCATTCTACATGGATTAAGAGCAGCACTGAACATGCATCACGGACAGTATATTTGACCAATACAATGGTTCTACTGTGACTGTGTCCGTATAATAATATACAGCCCTCACGTAACATAACCCTTTAGATTGTGATGGACAAGAGCCTATAAGGTGGCAGTTTTGAGGTTAAACTGGTTAACTGTTCAGCCAGGTGTATCGTGGATTTAGCTGTGGGTGGGTTCCAGTTTCCGGATGCAGAACCTCTTTGAGCAGAACTTAGACATGGCCACCGCTCTGCTTGCTGGGGAAAAGCTGAAGGAGTTGATTCTGCCGGGTTCCACGCAGGATGAGAAGGGTGGTGCACTAGCTGGACTCATGGTGCAGCTCAAACTGGAGCTGCCCTTTGACCGAGTTGTCACCATAGGAACGGTCATCATCCCCATCTTATTAGTTACTCTCGTCTTTACACGGAACTTTGCAGGTTGGTGCTTTGAGCACAACTCAAGTTGTAGGCAATGTCAGCCTGGACGACTGAAATGTAGTATACAGTAACTGAATATGAATAAATCATTCAGAATGAATAAGTTTTTAAATATAGATATAGATATCGTAAACTGGGACTGGGATTTGGCCACACACTAAAAATTATTAAAAATAAGAAATGGAGATTTTTATTTCATGCGATTGAGCGGATAGTTATGAAGTTAACAGTACAAAGTCAGACCAAATTTATTAAACACATACCAGGTTCTAGTAACTGCCTGATCTTTATCATGGTGGTTTAAATAAAAATATAAATATCTTGATATAGATTAAAAAAAGCTTCGGTTGTTTTGTAAATAGCACCAAATAAATTCCTAGGAAACGTTGGAGGCAGGTACACACAAAAATAATAGATATGCAAGTAGGATTTAAAAGAAAAGCATTACTATGCCCATCTCTAGTAGAACTCAAATGTTGTGGCTGACAGAGGTAGTGTCAGAGACAGAAATCACAAACCATTCTGAGAGTGTTGACATTGCTAAATAAAACACTTCTGGTTTAGTCCATGCTCACTTCAAGTTTAAATCCAAATCCAATTTAAGACTCAAGATTCAAACTTTATTTTTTTACATACAAAGAGTAAAGTCAAAAAGTTACTCAGGTGTCTTCTTTGTGAAATACACATTAGAATAAGATATATACTTAACAAGATATGTTCGTGTTATAAGTATAAAGTAATATATATTTGAAAATTTTATATATATATATATATATATATATATATATATATATATATATATATATATATATATATATATATATATATATATGAAGACAAGAAAAGAACAATTTTCTAGACACATGCAAGATACACAATTTTTTTTTTTGAAATATTCTAAGATTGTACAGTGGGAGGTGTAATTATTGCAAGATGTGTAGCATGTGTATGTACAGTATGAGTATGTTCTTCCTTATTTGAAGATATTTAGAGATAGATACATACACAGATACAGTGTCATTGTTTTACACCCCTAGTACAGTAGATATGCAAAGACATAATGTACTTCTTTCACATGGAACTAAACAAAATTTTGCTTATTAATACTCACAGATTTACTGTTTCACCTGATAGGGACACCTGCTGGACAGCACTGGAGGGGTTAAGTACGCAGTGCTGATTTTTGTGTGTTAGAAATCAGCAGCGAGATTTTTTTTAAATGGGGAGGGTAAGAGATGGAGCAAGAGCGTGTGTAAAGAATGTGAGGGAGAGCACAGCAGAAATAGGGACTTTAAGCTAAATGCTGAGTCAGTTTGACTGCATAGCAGTAGAAACCTGCTGTGAGGTAGCACAGAGGCCTGAGAAGAGCATAGATGATTAAATAATCTGAACAGACCTTTGTAATAGTTTAAGATGGCTCCTGCAGTTGTGAAGATTAAAATGACTTTATAATGCGTAAGCTTTAGACTTTAAATTTAAAATATGAAACCTAAAGTTAAATGGCAGATAAAGAAATTACTATACTGGAACCATATAATCTGTAAACACAGGAAAATGTTTTGCTGCTAATGTGGAAATCTTTTCACATTTATTGCATTGAATTGCAAGTATTCTGAATGTCAGGATTGGTTTTCAGATTATCTGCAGCACAATTTAACATTTTAACAAGAAACTCATGGCAAGATACTCCTGGAGATGAATCTGACTGACATAGGATCATTCTGTTAGGATATGATACATTCCAAAAAGCTGCCTATAATACCGTTTTTCTCATATGATTCTGTTTCAGAGGAGTCAATATACTGTTACACGCCACACAATTTCACACGTGACCAGGCCCTCTATGCTAGAGGCTACTGCTGGACAGAGCTGCGTGATGCTATTCCCGGCATCGATCCTGAGCTCAGACCCTCTCTGTTTGAGCATAAGTTTCTGCCCTATGCTCTGCTAGCATTTGCTGGCATCATGTATATTCCAGCACTAGGCTGGGAGTTCCTTGCATCCACACGCCTTACCTCTGAACTCAACTTTCTCCTACAAGAGATTGACAACTGCTACCACCGTGCTGCTGAGGGCAGAGCACCCAAAATTGAGAAGCAGATCCAGTCCAAAGGGCCTGGGATCAGTGAACGTGAGCGGCGAGAAATCATTGAGAATGCTGAGAAGGAGAAAAGCCCGGAGCAGAATCTTTTTGAAAAATACCTAGAGCGGCGAGGGCAAAGTAATTTTTTAGCCAAACTTTATCTAGCCAGACATTTAGCCATCATCTGTCTCAGTTCCATTCCCATCACTTACCTAAGCGCATACTATGCTCGGCAACGACAAAATGAGTTCACATGCATGCTGGGTGAGCCACCTGACATCAGCAGCATCCCTGAGCTGCGCCTTAGTGTGAACTGCAAGCTGTCTGCTGTGCAGCTCCAGCGCATCATGGCTGCTGTAGACATTGCACTGCTCTGCACCATGAACTTCATCATTTTAATTAATCTACTGCATCTGTTTGTGGTGCGCAAATCTAACTTTGTATTCGACAAGTTGCACAAAGTCGGCATTAAGACACGGCGCCGTTGGCAGAAGTCTCAATTTTGTGACATTAACATCCTGGCCATGTTCTGTAATGAAAACAGGGACCACATCAAGTCTCTGAACAGGCTGGACTTCATCACCAATGAGAGTGACCTGATGTATGACAATGTGGTGCGACAGTTATTGGCTGCATTAGCGCAGTCCAACCATGATGCCACACCGACTGTTAGAGACTCTGGAATACAGACAGTTGACCCCAGCATGGATCCGTCTGTTCTGGGGGTTGGAGAAATGGGAGTAGAGACAGTTATCAAAAGACCACGGAAAAAGATGAAGTGGATCCCTTCATCTAACCCTCTACCACAGCCATTTAAAGTAAGCATAATTTTTTTTTTACCTTGCCAATGCTTGCTTTTGACCAAAAATAATGATTTAATTATGCACACGGGAAGATATATTACACTAGATACATCTAAGAATACAAATTTATGTTGTTCCCCCTTGTTCTAGTAAAAGGAAAGATTGCAACACCTCAATAATATGCAGACATTATTTTAATGGTAATGCTCCTGCTTAATTTTCAAGTTTTATTGTAAGCAGTTTTGCACTGCGGACCCAGTGCAGAACTTATCAGAAATAATTTATTAGAAAGGTTTTCAATTACAATGCATAAGCTTAGTCGAAAAATCGTGCTATATTTTTTTCTGTGTCTGGATCTCACTGAATTAAAATTCTGATAATAATATCCATGTTTCTACTTTGACTATAACAAATAAACTGTCTGCTAAATATTTAAATTCAATATTTTTTTTTTGTTTGTTTGTTTGAATGCTTATCCAGGAACCTCTAACTCTGACCCGGTTGGAGAACAGCATGAAAGCAGAAAAACCTAAACCTATGCGAAGGAAAACAGTAGCTGATACCATCATTGCTCCTCTACTGGATACCAAGAGCACACAGCATCCTCCCAGAGGTAAAATGCAAGTAATTAGATGAAACCAGACAAAAGAATGATTATAATAATATTTTACTTTTTTTAAAGATAGAACCCCCCAAAAAAGACACTTACTTGACCAGTTTCTGCTTATTCAATGCAGCCCTTCAAAGCAAAGTAAATTGAATGATGGTTTAATTCAATTTAGATTTATTTGTATAATCATTTATATGGATGTTAATTTAAATGAATGAATATTAATTTATTTATTTGTACAATGGACATTGTCACAAAGCAGTTTTAAAGAAAAGTATAAAAATGTAAAATTTTCATGTTGAATTTATCCCTAAATAAATTTAGGTTTACATGGTTAGTAGTTACTGTTTGGGTTGTTTTAATGTGATATTCTGTTTAATATATGTGAGTCAGCCTGGGAAAACCCATTGTATGCCGAATACAGAAAATACAGCCAAAAAAAGGTTAGGAATCTGAATTTCTACCATAAATGTAGTCAGTATATACATCTAACTAAATATTTCATCGAAAGAAGGTGAAAATGTTGTAAAATGTGAAGAATGTGAAAATGTAATAAACACTGTCGTAGGGTTTTACATGGAACATAGATTCATTATGAGTTCTAGATGTGACTTTTTATTACAGTATTAGGTACTAGTAATGGATAACTGAACTAATTTTCATCTTGTTTGTCATAACTTCTGAAATCCACAGAAACTAACAATGGAACATTGAAAAAGCACACTCGTAATTTCTCCCTGGATGTCCATCCATACATGTCGACCATTCAGAAGAATAAAACCGAAATGAATAATCCACAACCCCCAGCTGCTGACCATCCTCTGGACACTACATACATAGAGGGCACACACACTGTAGTCCATGTCTCTTCAACAATTACTGGTAATTCTATTCTTAGTTAAGTAAAGAATAAAACACAATAAAGCTGCATTCACACATACAGTGATTTTATCACTGCAAGTCTCTGGGCTATAATGTCTCCAGTTGTATAGTAATAATGTTTATCAGTGGATGGTGCAACTAGCCACCAGTGTATATACTGTACTGTATGCCTCATATCATACAAGATGTAGGAGAATCTGAGCGATTTTTTGCCACAGAATCACATTTGCTCTACTGTCTTTAAATCCATTTGTTGTCACTGCACTCATATTTCCATAAAGTTTCCATAAAGTCTTTTCTTAACTTTTTCACCAATGATAGCTGTGACACATGTCAACAGAAGTCACTAGGTCTCACTGAAAATGAATGTTCTCTGTCATTGTATATGTGAATGCAGCATAAGGCATGCTGTGTAAGCAATGTTTAAGAAAATAATCAGCTTCCAAACTAATCAAGTTGATTATTATCTAATGATTGAACGGCCCAAAGAGTTTTTTCCTATTATACAAGAGAATATTCCAATAATTACAGTTTTTATTCACTGAATGATGAAACCTCATACTTGTAATTTGTTTATACTTATGGAATATATCTCTCTCTCTCTCTCTGTTCTGGAAATTAATAAATAAAAAATGCTGCATTGTAATCTGTACAGCATCCACCATGCAAATCCCTGTTTAAGTTGTTTCTGTAGAAGATGTACAAGCACATTATTATCTAGAATCCTTGCACACAGCATTATTGTCACTATTGTTTAGAAAATGAATCAACACCTTTTGACAATTAAGCTTTGAACATTCAAAAACACTATTGAGTAAGAGTGCAAAGCATCAGGGTTACATAAATCACTCATCTAAACACCATTCTATTTATTAGAAATTAGATTATCCTTTGATTTTAAGTCTGTTATTGAAGGCTGTTCTTAAAAATGCAATGGCAGGTCTTGCTGTTAGCATTTAGGACTAAGGTTATGTACATTCAAAGCTATTAATAATATATTTTCTTCTGGTTTCACTCTTTTCTTAACCCCTTTAGAAAAGCCCGACCCTCCTCCTCAATCCACCACCAGTGCATTTTCCACCGTGACCCTAACCACCACCTCTTACATGAATGGAGGAACCTCTAGTCTGCCTCCTTCTGAATCACCCAAAACCAATGAGCCTCTCAAAGCAAACCCAGAACCTGTGAGTCAGTCTGCAGCATACAGCTGTAACCCCTCACATCCTCTGCTCAGCATCCACCATACTCTCTATGAGGAGGAGGAAGAACAAGGCCACAGGGACAAGTTGGTGGAAAGACCTGGTGAGCTCATCGCAGCCGGAGAGTGCTGAAGATGCACACAATAAGACAAGCATATATTCACAACTCTTATTGTTTTACCTCAGCACCAAGACATCAAATGGTAAAATTGTTCTAACCACCTCACATGGAACAGCAACCACACTGTATCACCCACCTACTGTGCTTTAGGTGGAAATGGCGAGGTCAGAGATTTATACTGTCCACCAGAAATGAATTGCACAAACAAAAGTGTTTAGACAAAATCTATAGATTTTTAGACAAAATCTTTCATTACAAGTAGACAACCAGTTACTGTAAAATGAAACATATCAATCAAAAGGTCATTTCCCTGACTAAGTACAAACACTGGTGCTCACTTGAACGGAATGTTTCCCTCTGACATTCCACGGTCATATCAATTAACATTAATCAAAGAAACATGTTGTGCTTTAGACACCTCGGTGTACGTCTTACATCCAACATAACTTTACATGATTTTGTCCTATTGATATATTGTTCTGTGGATTTCAGCAGGTATCCAATGCAATATAGCATATTTAATCCTTAAATTATGCAAATGTTCACAATCCTTGTTGCAATAATATGCATATTTAGAATCTCCATACTGTATATACAAAACATGTAGATATGTCGCATTATTTAAATCATGCCATTCTTCAACCAGAGATTGACTGATGTTTGTCATAGTGAGGTTCATAAATTCTGATCTAAAATGTGAGCATTCTCTGTATAATTAATTGAATTTGTTTTGGGAAATGGGTACTATTACATATCATATGACACAGCGGCGAATACAGCACCTTTATGTAATCTAATATAGACATTTATATGTCCTATCATTAAAAAAAACTGGAGGAAAACTGCAGCCTCTCCAGCAGAAGCACCAGCTGAACTTTCATTAAGAAGGCCACTATACCTTTATGGATAAATGTCGCACTGAATCATTCAAAATCCACTGATTCACCTCTTCCCCTGACACACAGCCCATATTCTGTATTGAACAGTAATACAGAACACTTATAAGCCACTACATTATAAAGCACATCTAATTACTAATGACACCTCACTACAGCATTTCCACAAGGCCAGTGCAATATTTTAATTGCAACTCTGGCAAGAACTCCGGAATTACCAAAATGCACAGAGACACTTTTAATGTGTAGTCTTATTACATGTTTGAATGTTGTCTGAAAAATTGTAAGACTTCATATAATGTTAAAATGTTGTACTTAGAATAGCTAAACAAATATATATGAAAATTAAGTTGCCAGTCCCTAATGAGCAGTCAGTAGTCCATGGAAATCCATTCATCACCCTCTTTGTGTTAAATATTAATCCGACAAAGAAATATTGGAATTTTTATGAAGCACACTGCTGAGTGAGGCATAGTCCCAGTATTGTCAATGATATATAGTTAGGTCCATAAATATTTAGACTTTAGCTAAGCTGTTGTTATCTACAACTCTATATATGAGTTCAGATTAGTTAATGAATTTGCTTAATTCACAGACATTCAGCTTTATTTATGTACCCCTTTTTTCTTTAAAGGGACCAAAAGTAATTAGGAAAAATTAACATAGATCTAAATTGACTATTAAAATTGTAATTTTTAACACAGACATCATCACCAGATACTGTCTGTCTTCCCTAATAATACTCTGCCAGGTTTTTACTGCAGCAGGTGAAATGTTTGCTCAGTTGAATTCAGGTCAGTTGATTGATTTTGCCACTGCACATCATTTCATTTCTTTGCCTTTCTTCTTTTAAGTATGTTTCAAGCCTTTTTTCAATTAGCATTGTGAGGCACCATCCACTCACTCACTCAATCATTTTCTACCGCTTTATCCGAACTACCTTGGGTCACGGGGAGCCTGTGCCTATCTCAGGCGTAGGCACCATCCAGTGAATTTGAAAGTGTTTGGATGAATCTGAGCAGATAATATAGCCTTATACACTTTAAAATTCATCCTGCTGGTTTTGTCAGCTGTCAAATGATCAATAAATACAATTAAATCAGTTCCACTGGTAGATTGGTACACACTATTGTTCAGTATTGTTGAGATCATGAGCAGTTCCTTACCTTCTACAAACTCTTCTTTTCCATCATTTTAGAACAAGTTTCTTTGTCTCATCTGTCCTCAGGATGTCCCGAGGATGTCTCATCTGTCCTTACAGAATTGTATGGGTTTTTTTTAAAAATGATTTTGGCAAACTAAAATCTGAGTTTTATGCTTTTTGGTGGTTAATGTTGAGGTAAACCCACTGTATGTACTCTGGTGAAGACTTCTCCTAATTGTTGACTTCGACTTGTTCTTGATCTGAATCAGAGCTTTTTCTGGCACTGAAGGTTCTGGCACTGAACATTTATGTACTTGTAAGTGAAACTAATTAAGGCATTAACACACACTTGGCCATGGAACAGCTGAGCAGCCAGTCGTCCAGTTACCTTTGGTCAATTAAAAAGGGGAGGTGACAACATAAGTGCAGTGATTCCTACACCATTCACCTGATTTGGATGTTAATACCCTCAAATTATAGCTGAAAGTATGTGTTTTAGCTAAAATCACAATACGTGTGTCAATGTCCAATTATTTATGGATCTGACTTTTTTTTTGGGTGAAGTCTGATTTGAATGTGCCAACAGCGTATCCTCATTTTGCACCTATAGATCTTAGAGAAACTCAGCTTAGCTGTTGCTCATAGTTTGCCAGTTTTTAAGCTGGTAATATTAGAAGCAAAACCAAGTTAAAATGAAATGTATGCTGCATGACATGTTGACCATATTCAGTTACATCAATCAGATATATGATTGATAAAAACCAGCTAGATTTCTTATGTACAAGTCTGCCCATTACTGTATTGAAATTAAACCCACAGACACACACAACTGTGTTTATACAGTAGTATGCATAGTATAATATGTGTTAATGGGTTTAATTGTTGCAGCCTAATTAGAATAGTGTACATAGAGATAAATTGGGTCAGATTATTGCGATTTAATGGGAAAGGTTATCACTGAGAAATGTTCTGAATGTAGCTAATCGGAGAGTTATTTAAAAAAAATAAAAATTAACCAAGTATGACTGACTCTTGATTGTTTCCCTCAGGCCTAACCAACCAAGGCTGCAGGATTGTATAACTTAAACAGACAGCTGATTTTAGTGCCACACATCCATGGTTATGATCTAATATTTAATCAAAATCTTTACAATAAAACTATTAATGCATACAATAGATCGTAATGTGTACAATAAATTGTATTGTGGGCTCTCATCTTTGGCATAATAAAAATGAGGGGCAAACTATTGCAAACACACACACACACACACACACACACACACACACACACACACACACACACACACACACACACACACACAACTGTTTGACCTTTTGTGTAATTTGAACGAAAATGTGTTGACATTATTTGTTCAATGCATTTTAGGAGGCAAATTCACCATTACTTCACGTATCTATTTCACATGTATCTTCTCAGTCACTGTTGATTATGTTTTTTCACCATGTTTATGATGTCTCTACAAAAAAATATTAATTCCAATATGATAAAAATGAAATGGAGCCACAGAAAAAAAGTTTAGCCATGGCTCTCTATATAGCAACAACAACATATTAATGGTAAGGTTAAAATAAATGTTCATTATGCCACACATCACAATGCCTTGGGTAATAAATTATGAATGATTCAACAAGCAACAAAAAAAATTCCTTCAGCCATTTCTCTTATGGGTTTATGCAAATTAATTTCAATGATTTTTAGTTTAATGTTAATTATTCCATGCATTTAACATTGTGATTACTAAACTACACATTTAGTTACCATTGGGACATTATATACATTGCCTCTCGGGCTGTGTAAAAGAAAACTAAAATGAAATATTTTATAATAAGAATAGTGAAATTTATAAATGCTTGTCACAGAGATGCACAAGCATACTATTTGTGTTAAAAAAACATTTCATAAACACACCACTGACATGAAAATATAGGTCCTGGGCAGAGGTTTAGCTAGTGAGCGGATTTTGGATTTGAACCCTGTGAAATATTTTATGAGAATCCAATGCTTACTTTTCATTCATTCATTCATTTTCTACCACTTATCCGAACTTCTCGGGTCACGGGGAGCCTGTGCCTATCTCAGGCGTCATCAGGCATCAAGGCAGGATACACCCTGGACGGAGTGCCAACCCATCGCAGGGCACACACACTCATTCACTCACACAATCACACACTACGGACAATTTTCCAGAGATGCCAATCAACCTACCTCTTTGAACTGTTGCCATCTGGTCGACACAACAGAGCTCTGAGCTCCAGAACGACCAGACATACGAACAGTTTGTTCCCTCAAGCAATCCATCTGTTGAACAATTAACATCGGGGAACACACAACACCTAATATTTGTACTATGTATACCTCAATTGCACATTTCATACTTGCACATCTGTACATACATATTGTCTAATGTTTACTGTTTACTTCAATGCACATTTCACAATTGCTCATGTGTACATACAAATTGTATATATTGTATACTTCAATTGTACATTTCTTACACTTGCAAATTTGTACATACAATTTCGTTTACACTGTATATGTCATTCTGTTACACTGTGGAGCTTATGTCACTAAAACAAATTCCTCGCATGTGAAAACATGCCTAGCAATAAAGCTGATTCTGATTCTGATTCTGATTACTGTAACAGTAATTAGGAGAACGAGCCTTCTCTGTTGCTGCTCCTAAGCTATGGAAACTTGCCTCTGTACATCAGACAGGCACCCACTGTTACATGATATAAAAACCGGTTAAAAACGCATTTCAATTCCCTGTTTTTTATTTAATTGTGATTTATTATTTTATTTTGTTACCATTTAATTATTTTATTATCTGTATTTTATGATGTACAGCACTTTGTGTTCAGCAAACAAAGTATTATTATTATTATTATTATTATTATTATTATTATTATTATTATTATTATTATTATCCTTTCCATGGTCTGTTCCCACCTAATGTCCAGTATTCCCAGTATACCCATCTATGCTCTGGATCCACTGCTTCTCTAACCATTAGGGGAGAGTGGGGTAAGATGAGCCAGATTGTACTTATGTGGATCTCTAAGGCAAGGGAAATTTAGACAGAAGTAAAACGAAGACATCTACTGTTAATTTGGGATGTTGCCCATCAATTGAAAATAAAAGAATGCACCTATGACCTAGATCCTTGAAAATATGACCTCAGAAAAAAAAGTGTTCATGTGACTCAACTTACCCCAGGCTAGGGGTAAGTTGATCCCAGTCAGTGGGTAAATTGAGCCATTTGGGGGTAAATTGACCATCCTATTTTATGCAAGTATAATACAAAAAATTTTTTTTTTAAAAGTTTAACAATACACTTACCCTTCCAAACAATGTCATTTATTAAACTCAAAACAAACCAGTTAAAGTTGAAGTCCAACCTTTCAAGGTTTAGGAAGCTTCTTCAGCACATCATTCAGTGGGATAGATCCTACATAGAGGTGGAGGTTGAAGCCATGGGTTGATCTTCTACAGAAGTAGACAGCACATCAGGGTTTGGTCTGTCTGAAACCATGGATGGTTCAAACTCTGCATCAGAGAAAATATCTCTGTTGTAAGGAAAAATCCCTGTGCACCTGAATCCAGAACAGATACTTCATGGTGTCATTGCTGACATGAAAGCCTCGTTCACACATACAGGGATGTGGTACAGTATATGCTGGCTGTAACTGGTCTTGAATGGACCATAGACACTCTTGTCCAGAAGCTGCAGGCAATGAGATGTGTGGGGTGGAATTGTGAGCATAATAATCCCCTTTCTCTTTGCTTAAATCAAGTAGTAGCACTATGAGATGGTCAGAGGAGCACTTGGTATGCTGAAACAGATGTTCAAAGAACTCTGCAAAGGTGTCTTCATTGATCCAACCACTGGTTCAATTTACCCCACATCATCTGGCTCACTTTGCCCCATAGCCACCATTTTGGTAAAAATGGCCTAGCTTAGCAATTAAAAAAAACTTTTATCTTGATTATTCACATGGTGTTATATGTTGACAAATCACCAAAATGTACCATACACTTTAGACCTAGATAAATTTGCTTTGGCACAAAAGTGTTTTTGTGAAAAAAAAAACTTATCTCTTGTCCCATGTGCTTCTCCTCTTCACAAAAAATTACAAATGATGGAGTCCTTCAGAATGTATGGTCACATTACACCAAATTTGCATAGTTGCCCAGAAACAGGGGGTGGGTCAACTTACCCACTGGGTCATCTTACCCCACTATACAATGCTGACTGAAAGTGAGTGTAGATATGAGTGTGACAGAGTTAGAATAATTCAAAATAGCAATAATAATAATTCATTGGCAGTATTTTTTCAAAAAGTCTTATTAAAATACTTTATTTATGCATCAATATGTACAGGTTTGTATGTTCACTGAGTTTTACCTGAGGTATGGCCACTGAGTTTGGCCACCTGAGCTTACCTGTTTTAGGAATATTTAGGAATAAGTTTAATTTAGGAATAGGTTTAGTAAATATTCTCCATTAAATCATGTTGTAAATCTGACTTATAAACACTACAATACCCAGAAATCACTCAATGGGCGGAACCTAAGACCTGTCTGTCGTAAGTTTATTCGTTTCTCTTTGTTGTGAGTTTATTCACGTTATTGTCACGTTTTGCAGTTTATTGTTGATACTTTCTTGCTGTCGATTTTATAATTATTGATTTACGTGGATATAAAAACTTTGCGTAAACTCTGGGCTAGTCTGATTTAGATGACGTCGGCTAGCTGGGCTGCATTGCTAGCACTTTAGCAGTTACAGCTGCTATGTCAGCACGCTAGCTGGATTATCTCCAAAAAAAAGTGTTTAAACCGAACAGCATGCTGACAGTAATGAAGTATGATGATAATCACGTTTAAATACTCCCCAAAAATTATAGACCAAATGTTCTGGAGTGAACTGACTATTTAGTTAGCTTTCTGGCTTGCTATACCCAAATGCTAGCTAGCTAGCTTAGTTAGTTAGTTAGCTAGCTAAGCTAATGAGCTCTTGTTTTTAAGTATGCAGGCTAATAAAAAGAAAACCCTGGTATGCAAATATCGGTTAAAATATACACTCTAGTCTTGTTTTTTTTCTAATCACATTTTGCCTGATAGATTCAGAAAATGTCAAAGTTGTGTTAACCAGCTAAGTTAATTCTCAGTCTGTGTTTCAAGTGTAATCTGACAGGCTGGTTATAAATGGTAGCAAAGAAAGAAATACATGCTTCTGAATTTTTTATACAAGCTGAAAGAGATGGTTATTAAACCAGACGTTTTTGGTATTGTATTGTATTGTATTTTAAGAGTAGATTTGCTGTTATATATCATGGAGCCTTGTTTGAACACTCACTCATACTTGGATATCAAATGGCTCTAATACTCCCTTGATAATTATACTACATAGTGCATGACATAATACCTCTTGCACACTAACTAGCACACCTGATCTCAAATAGTAAGTGATTTGGAATTTAGCCATCACAAAAGGTATACGTGGTCCTGGGATCCAGGTGGTAGGTTTTCATAGACACTGCTAGCTATAGCTATAAGCTCCCTGTTGCTCAGCTAATCTTATAGATAAGAATCATAGCATATTTTAAAGATATGATTTAGATATGTTTTGTAAACTGGTGACATTTTTTTTTGTTAAATAGCTACAGATTCTTTTTACGTCACCCCATGGACCAAGACAATAATTCAGAGGTAAGACTGAAGGGACATAAAGTCTAGTTTTACTCAATATGTCTTTTGAACTGTCTGTAAATGCCACATTCAATGCTACATATGCTAGAAATTTATCTCTCCTTATTAAATAGCACCACGTGAAGTTCATTAGAAATAAGGCAACAAAATGTTAACAAAATTTGTGTAGAAACGACACAGTTTTGTTCACATTTCATTCAGAACTGCATTGACGGATACCTTCTTCTATGCATTATTATTACTGATGCTGCCTCACACCAAAAACTGTAAAGGCGGTCACTTATAATGTCACTTTTGTTTTCCTGCACTTTATTTTCACTTTGGTTCTACACTGCAGTTCAAAATTCATGTTGGTGTTAATTGCTGTCGAAGGTTTCTGATTAACAAGACAACTTTAGGCATGTGAAATAGAATGATGACAAATAATTTTTATTTAGTAAATGAATGAGTTACACTGTGTCTTTAGGAGTGTTGTAATGTTAAAAATAAGTAATAATCGTTCTGTTGTCTTTATTGATATTCTTCTTTGAATATAGGAGGAATCTGTTGGTATATCAGAGGATGATGCACAGCAACGGTATTCAGTTGAACTCTGTGAGTTTTTGGTTTAAATAACCAAACAAGTTATTTAACAAAGTACTATGCAAAGCACTTGTCTAGGCCAAATACACAATTAATATTTGACTACTGTTTCCTGTACGGAAAACTTACACTTACTCCATGCTCTCTTTCTCTCTTTTGCTCTCTCTCTCTCTCTCTCTCTCTCTCTCTCTCTCTCTCTCTCTCTCTCTCTCTCTCTCTCTCTCTCTCTCTCTCTCTCTCTCTCTCTCTCTCTCTCTCTCTGTGTGTCTGTGTCTCTCTCTGTCTCTCTCTGTAGCCGACATGGAAGCGGTTGAAGTGTTGTGGCAGATGCGGGCTCAACGGAGGCAGACCAACCCTGACCTGCCCAACACTGTGACCCGGCTCTCTACTCCAGAGGGCAGCGTGGTCTACCTGGTGGGCACGGCTCACTTCAGCGATAGCAGCAAGAAAGATGTAACTACGGTGAGGGTCTTAAATCTGCTTGAAGTGTAGAGAAGATAGACTGCTATTCTGCTCTTGGAGTAACTCTTTGCTGTCTAATCAGACAAAGTGTATTTTTTTTAGAATTGTTTTAACAATTAAGCGGTTTGAATATAGTTTATTACACTTTTATTAGAAGCGCACTCAACTTTGAGTGCAAAACAATAGTTATTTTTATTAAGGAAGTTTGAAAACATATATTCACAATATCAGTCACAATAATGTTAATAAAGCAAGGTTTACTGTATTTGTCAGTGCAAATTTGTAGCACCTTGTTGTTTTTACATTTATTTAAATAGAGTTGATCACACACACTAGCAATACTGTACACAGTAATACTGTATAATGCTATTTTGTTTATCACAAGGTAGAATTCGTTTGCACAATTTATTTGCCAGCTTTAGAAAAAAGAAATTAGATATTGGGACTTGCTTGATTTCAACAATTGCAAGAGGAGTTGAAGATACACCTCACCTTCCAGTGAACTGTCCCCAATGGCAGTCAAAGCCTTCCAGTTACCTGCTGCAGAAAACTCTTTCAAAGGGTATAAAATATCAGTATGTTGCCTACTCTATTACACATTATATTGTGCTTGTTTATTTGTTTTAGACAATTCGTGCAGTGCAGCCAGATGTGGTGGTGGTGGAGCTTTGCCAGTATAGAGTGTCCATGTTAAAAATGGACGAAAAGACGCTGCTCAAGGAGGCCAAGGATATCAACCTGGAGAAAGTCCAACAGGCCATCAAACAGGTAAGGTATACAGCAGACTGTGGTGTCCTGTGACTCATAAAATGTCCCTCATTCGCATTTGCTTTCTCTTTGTTTTGCTTCATCAGAATGGCGTGATGTCAGGCCTCATGCAGATCCTGCTGCTAAAAGTCTCTGCACACATCACTGAGCAGCTGGGCATGGCGCCTGGAGGAGAGTTTAGAGAAGCCTACAAAGAGGTTTATATAGACACACTTTTCACACAGTTATAACTCATTCACACAATATAATGTTGTGCCCAAATCAAGGCAAAAAAATATCTTCCCTTACATGCAGGCAGGTAAAGTCCCTTTCTGTAAGTTTCACCTCGGGGACAGACCAATTCCAGTGACATTCAAACGTGCCATTGCTGCTCTGAGTTTGTGGCAGAAAGCTCGGCTTGCTTGGGGCCTTTGCTTCTTGTCTGACCCCATCAGGTACATGCAGCCCAACATCTCTCCTGCTTTCATATAGACAGTTTCTGGTTAAATATCTTTATTTGTGAGTAATGAGATTCTCTTGATGCCTGTTCTGGTTAAACGCCTTTGACAAAGTATTTAACTTGACTGTGTGCGGTGTGTGTTTGTGTGGTCGTTAGTAAAGAGGATGTAGAAAAGTGCAAACAGAAGGATCTGCTGGAACAGACGATGTCAGAGATGATTGGCGAGTTTCCCGCATTGCACCGCACCATTGTTGCAGAGCGAGACATCTACCTCACCCACACACTTAGACAGGCTGCTCGCTGTGTCGAGGCGCCACCTAATGGCCAGAGTAAGTAATGCAGCTTCTATCTCATGACAATTTATTCTCCCCAGAATTTTACGACCAAAAAGGTTTATGCAAAATAAAGAAACTCCGCTATATTTTAGAGAATTTTACAATTTTTTTATTTGCGCAAGAATTATATGATGTCATCAGACTGCACAGTTAAGCAAAGCTCTCTTTGATTCACATACATGGAAATAACACATGTAAAGGAAATTAAATATGCATATTTACAAGTTAAAATTATTTCTCTGATTGCAAGATTGCCAGTTCATAATTTTCCACAAAAAGGCACAAAACACTGCAAATTGCATCCCAAATTATTGCTTATCTGGATTTACTCAAGCAATTCGAGTAACCTGTATGTTAACATTTAAGAACCCAGTAGTAAATTTAACTTTGATGGGTTGTGATTTACACCACTGTAACAAGACTTAAAAATCACAGACCATTAAGCTTTATGAACCCCTGAGACCTCGTTTTGACAGCCATGGTTTAAATTTATGGACGTTTTTATGACTACTGTCATAATTTTTGAGAAGAAAAAATATCCTTGTGCAGAGCAGATAATGATCTTCTGTAATAGCAATAATCTTAGGTTGGTTGCCATATGCATAGCTGTTCATTTGTGTGCGACAAATACCAGCTAATACTCTTCAAATACTGTGCACAGTATTACGTGCCTGTTCATGGTCTGTCTTTTTCTTTTTAGGAGCCATTAAAAAAGCCCTGTGTTACAAAGTATCTTGTACCTGTTGCATATTTTTCACAGAAGTGCCTGCTGTGGTGGTGGGAGTGGTTGGAATGGGCCATGTTCCAGGAATTGAGAAAAACTGGGAAAAAGAACTTAATATTCAGGAGATCATGAGGTGTGTGTGTTTACTTCTGTCAAAACTGTTTCAGGCCTTATTGCATTTTAATATCACTTGCCTCTCACTATATCTTTCTCACAGTGTGGCGCCACCTTCTCGATTCGGCTGGGTGTTACGTACTGTATTGAAAGGGGCCTTGCTTGGTGTTCTGGGATATGCCTGTTACCGTGCTGGAGGGTGTGTAGGGAGGATGTTTCTCTCCCTACCTGCTGTCCAATTTCTGGAGAATACAAGACCGCCTCCCGCCTGACCTAGATCTTCAACAAAGACTTAAATAAACAGTATATTACGCTAAACACCAATTGCCTTAAGATGAGAGATAGGGCAGATGGTATGTTTTGAGTATGATATGGCTCATACTCTCTAAATGACACTGGGATTTTGGAACGGGGGAACTTGATGCAGCCCTCAGTAATCTCCACTGTCTTAACTCTGTGCTCCTGCAAACATGGAGCTGTACTGCCAAAAAAACACAGACAGTAATTTCTGTTCCTTTTCTTTGTTTCCCAATTTTCTTACACTTCAATACATGACAGTACTTTTTCAGTGTAACATATCTACTCCCTTCGGGTTGTGTTCTCACATTTTAAATTATAATGTGCAAAAAGAAAATTGTGAAATTACTAAATGCCTTGGAGTTGTTTAGTCCATCTACATGTTTCATTTAGTTCCATTAGCAGGGCCACATCTTGAATATGCAACATAAAATCCCAATGTTCTATAATTTAGGAGAGAATTGTACAATAATTCTAAGTAATTTTCCAATTCTGCTGTTTGTACCAATGTAATAATTTTATTGAGTACAAAGTAAAAGTAAATACACATTTAATACTGTAAAATTATTTGTATAAAGCATGCCTTAATATTTCTTTTCTTCTTCTTTTTTATTTATTAATTTTTTTATTTTATTTTTATTTTATAAAGTTCAACATATATTCAGAGAAGACTTCAATATTTAGGGGACAGACGTGGCCTAATGGTTAGAGAGTCTGGTTCGTAACCCAAAGGTTGTGGGTTCGAGTCTCGGGCCGGCCACGACTGAGGTGCCCTTGAGCAAGGCACCAACTCCCCCAACTGCTCCCCGGGCGCCGCAGCATAAATGGCTGTCCACTGCTCCGGATGTGTGTTCATGGTGTGTGTGTGTTCATGGTGTGTGTGTGTGTGTGTGTGTGTGTGTGTGTGTGTGTGTGTGTGTGTGTGTGTGTGTGTGTGTGTGTGTGTGTGTGTGTGTGTGTGTGTGCGCACTTTGGATGGGTTAAATGCAGAGAACAAATTCTGAGTATGGGTCACTGTACTTAGCTGTATGTCATGTCATTTTTTTTTTTTTTTTTAAATGAATCTGCTGTAAATGCTGTTTTATTTAAATGTAGGGTGTAAATATAGGGTGAACATCACCTCCTGTAAAGTATGCAAATAATTTTCAGTAATCACAAGATTTTCCCTTTTTCTTTTTTTATGGGAAATTGCATTCTATGTGATTACAAAGCATGCCAACATTACTGATGGAAGAGTCTCAAAAACTAGACCTGTTTGCAAAGATACTAAGGCTGGCACTACTGAAGCACTACTTCTGCAGTACCTGTAGTTATCCTTACATTGTGGTTAAACAAAAGAGGCTGGTGTTCAAGCTTGACAAAATTAAGCCCAGGTCATCTGACAAGTGCCTCCCATCATGTTACTTGAAAAAGGGCTAACAAAGAAGCTGACCAGATCGATATGATCAATGTCCATCAAATCATAATAAATGTTTGGTATTTAATCTTATATAATCTGTTTAATTGATGGTCTTGAGTCATCTGCTTATGCCTTTTGTACTGTAGTATTTCTTGACTTGCAGGCTATATGCAAAATATGACTTTCCATATTCTGTAGTGTACCAGCCTAATATTTAAACATGCTTGGTTGGGGGTTTTTTTTGCATTTGATTTACACAATTTATTCATCTGCCAATTCCCACTTACCAGCCAGCTCTCCCTACCATACAACAGAAGGTAAAGACTAACTCCTGCTTCCTCTGAGACACGTGAAGCTACGTGCAAATTTTTGTACTGCTGCTCATGCTGCATCATAAGGCAGTGTATCAATATTATCTGCATTCTTCCATGTACATCACACATGCCCATGCTTGGTTAGCGTGACTGTCACTGTGAGGAAGTGAAAGTATGTTCAATTACATTTTTTTAGTATCTTGACAGCAATTTAAACACAAGCTTCAGATGATGTGGTGAATACGTATGCAAGGCACTTCGTTACTGAAAAAGCCTTAAAGGACTTCTCATTCATCTAGTTGGAGTTTAGAAACTCTGCTGATCTCATTCTCTGGCTTATTTATTGTACCTTTAACATTAATGTATTAGAACATTATTCACCACCAATTTAAAGAAATCAACTTTTAAAAATAAAGCAATATTACTCACAAATGTGCTTGAAGTTAACTTTTATTTGATTTGATTTGAAATCCTCTTCCAGTACTTAAACCTCTGATTTGCATCACTTTAGGGAAGCAAATAAAATGCAGCAAATGTGAATGTAAACGTGAACAAGAATGTGAATTGTTGCATTGTGTTAGTAAGACCAATGCCCAATAAGAACAAAAGAGCAGCACTTTATGACCGAATTCCCACAATAAAATCGACTCTGTAACTATGGGTTTTTGTTTCTTAAGTGTTTCTTCTCGAGTCCAGGACATGTGAGTACAGCTCCAGTTTTGACTAATCCGAATCAGAAACAGGTTTATTGGCCAAGTGTGTTCACACACACAAGGAATTTGCTTCCAGCTGTTAGTGACTTTTAAAAGTACAAACATAAATAACAATACATTTAATCTTGACTAAAACACATTAAAGATGTGTATCTGTGAACAGTGAACTACTGAAAAATATATTGTGCTAAAGGGATATGGTGCTGAATCAGAATCAGAATCAGAAAGAGCTTTATTGCCAGGCATGTTTTCACATGCGACGAATTTGTTTTAGTGACAGAAATTGAGCATGATGTGGACGTTTCACACTTTCCCCAACATTTTTGAACTTTTCACTATTATTAAAAATGTATTTAAAAGAGATTGAGACACTGATGGTAAATAGTGAGGTGACTAATGTGATTTATTTGCATTTGTCGGTTTTTAGGCTAAATCGGAGTTAAGAAACATTGGTTCCTTCCAGGGGAATCAAAAACAAGACGGACCGGATTTCAGTTGCCCAAATGTCTGTTTACTCCCTTCATCAATGCACTACATCGAGCATTAAATAACAGCATCTGCGCCCTATGTAGTGCACTATGTGCTCATTAACGCATCATTGTGTTATTCAGTCTGAAGTCTGTTTTGTAAGAAGGCAGTCTGTTCATGGCTGGCAATGTTATCCATTTAATACGAGCTTACGTTTATAAATCCAGCCTGCTGAGGTTTTATTCAATGGATGGAATGGGCACGGTGGTCGCGACGCGTCGTTCCCCGTTCGAGCGGCTGGACTTCGATAACGTGGTGCTGAGAAAACTTCCCGTAGAGGAGTCGGAGACCTTCGGAGCGAGGATTGTCCGCGGCGCTTGTTTCTCCAGAGTGAAGCCGCAGCCAGTGCAGAATCCGCGCTTTGTAGCTTTATCCGGTCGCGCCATGGCGCTGCTGGGCCTCAGCGAGGAAGAAGTGATAAATGACCCGCTGGGCGCTGAGTACCTGAGCGGCTCCCGGGTGATGCCAGGCTCCGAGCCCGCTGCGCACTGCTACTGCGGACACCAGTTCGGCAGCTTCGCTGGGCAACTGGGAGACGGAGCTGCCTGCTATCTGGGTGAAGTGAAAGCTCCTGCTGATCAGAGTCCAGAGCTACTAAAGGAAAACCCCAGCAAGCGCTGGGAGATCCAGCTGAAGGGCTCTGGACTCACTCCATACTCCAGGTAGACATCATTTATTCTTTACAAACACACTTCACTAAATTTACATTTCCAGCATTATATTACATTTTATGCAACTAAGCAATTGATGGTTAAGGGCCTTGCTCAGGGGCCCAGCAGTGGCAGCCTGGTGGATGTGGGATTCAAACTCACAACCGTCTGATCGGTAGCCCAACACCTTAACCACCAGGCTACAACATCCCATGTGTTCAGGTTCTCTGTGCAATACATACTGATCCGCATTATAAGTGTTGTCACTTTATACGATGTGCAATATATTCAGTTCAATAACCAAGGCAAATTATAAATTGTATATAAAAGAGTACTCTGATTATTTATTCTTAATTCTTATTTTTTTAACTCCTTATTTGATTCCTTATATAATGTTCTTGATGCTGACTGAGAGTTGGCACATTACATTTCATTTGTATTGTATACGAATACGATAAAGGCCCTAAACTTTCCTTATTCAGTGTAAAAAGTCTCATACCAGACCGATCTTTCTTCAGGCAAGCAGATGGACGTAAAGTTCTGCGCTCCAGCATCCGTGAGTTTCTGTGCAGCGAAGCCGTTTCTGCACTTGGGATCCCTACCACACGTGCTGGCTCTGTAGTCACCTCAGATTCACGGGTCATGAGAGATGTGCTTTACAACGGCAATCCATGCATGGAGAGATGCTCAGTGGTGTTGCGCATTGCTCCCACCTTTATCAGGTCAGCACTGATATCAGGTCTTATGCTGAAAGTATTTACACCTATAAATATATAAAGATTTCTTATTATTTTAAGTGCTAGATGGTGTCCAATTTTTATTAAAATCAGAGACTTTGGTGTCTTGTTTTCCTTGTGTAGGTTTGGTTCGTTTGAGATTTTCAAAGAGGAGGACAAAGTCACCGGTCGGAAGGGACCCAGTTATGGATATAATGAGATACGAACCCAGATGCTGGATTATGTCATTGAAACTTTCTATCCAGAGATCCAACAGAGCCATTTGGACCCAGTGGAAAGGAACACTGCATTCTTTAGGGAGGTATGCTTTACCTAAAAACCTTCATCAAGAGTGGAGTAATAATAAATGCATTAGCTAGTCCACTGGACAAGTAAAAGCTCCAATCCAATTAAATATTAGACATGCTTAATTGACTAGGACTAGTAAATGGTAGCTACACAATTTTATAATTACCGTAAATATGGCAAAACATTGTCTTTCTCATTAACAAGAAGTCAGTACATGTCTTTATTTGATTATAACTTTTTTATTTATTCTCAGTATGTTTAACTGTGATGAGGTTTTTTGCATGGTGTACTAGTTAGAGAGTTAGACAGTATTGTGCAGATCTTTATGTTGCATGGTTTCAACAGTTTTTCTATATGTTCATTGTTCTTGGAAAAAAAAAACACTTACTCCATGTCCACGCTAGTTAATCCAAGTAATAATAAAAACACCTTGCCATCAACTAGATCACATCTTGGCTGAAATAGGAATGTTGTGGGCTTCAGAATGAGTAGTGTGTGCTACTTCCTGTTGTAAGTACTTATTAGTCATATAACAACGTTATTATGAATTGGTGACAATTAACATCAATTGCGGTGCGAATAAAGAAACAACGAGCATTCCTTCACTGGGGCAGCAACGTGTCTGGTATACAGTGGTTTTGTGCCCATACATTTCTCCTATTACTACCACACCAATGAGTTTGACTTAGAGCAGAGGTATTCAACTAAAATTTAAAGAGGTCCAAGTAAGAGAAAATTTCTTGAAGCAAAGGTTCGGAAGATATAATTTCTAACTAGTTAGTGTGATATATATTTCAGTAGCCTAGTGGTTGTTTCAACATCTGCAAGCAATCAATACCTGACTGTCAAATCAAATAAATTCAGTACAATTCAAAAACCTTTTGACAATATTTATTGTCACGTAACATAGAACTGAACATATGTTTGATTGTAGACATAATGTTCTCTCATTAAATAAATTAAAGTAAGGCTACATTTCAAAGTAAGAGAAAATAAATAAAATGTGAAAATTGTGTTTAAAGTGCTTTTATATCCCATTCCCCCACTAAACTTTCCATCTCACTCGTCTGTTTCTCTCCCTTTGTTTTCTACATGTATCGCTATCTTTCTTTCATATGTAACTTTACTCTAATTTTCTCTCATCTGTCTTGCACTGTTGAGTCACAATGTTTACTTCAGGAATGCACAGACTTGATTGGCTGAGTGGTATCACATGGGATGGCTTAACTCGCATGCAATTGTTCTGTGCGTTTCCGCTACCACTGCCGTAAAGATTGCAAAACCTGCGCCGGTTAAAATAGAAGCACCCCGTCAAGTTTTAAAGCATAACCTTTTGTTTTGGCTGTAGGCCCGGGTCCGTATTGGACAGCTTCTGGGTCTGGACTGCGGTCCGCCTGTCAGTGACCTATGGCTTAGACTTTAAGCCTTAGAGCTTTTAAGTGGACGGTGACTGCATTTCAGGGTGGCACAAATAAATTCAGTGCACTGGGGAATGACAGTCACTTCTGATGTGAAGGCACCATTAACTTGTTTAAATAAAAGCGATCAAATTATTATTATTATTTTTAATGGAAAATCTAAAAGGACATACTAGCAGTGCAGTTATTGTGACTCTACTGTGACTTTATTGTGTTCTCATGAAAAGCAATACAGTCTGCAGCTTGCATGTGTATGTGGTTTAACCTGTGTGATTGTGGGATTGTACAAAATCTCCTCAACAAAATCTCCTTAATAATTCATAGTAGTTTCTATATAATTTGCTTTGGAACAAAGCACATAATACTAAGCTGAGACTTTTAAGGTTTATTCTTTATTTTTAAATCTTTATTTACATTATTTTTAATGATTAGGTATTATTTGTGCTTATTCATGGTTTTCTCTCTCTTGTAGCTGATGATGAGAACAGCCAGACTTGTGGCCCAATGGCAGTGTGTGGGATTCTGTCATGGAGTTCTCAATACTGATAATATGAGTATACTGGGGCTTACACTGGACTATGGACCATTTGGCTTCATGGACCGGTACGGTCTTACACACAGTCAGTGCTATCAGTGCTACATGAAAGTCTTTGAAATCATCATTTTAAATAAACTTTTTTATTAGATAAGATTCTGAAGATTTTGTTCAGGGTTTCTGATGGCTGTTTGTCACAGAAAAAACCCTGAAAATAATCTGGTGAATTTGACAATAATTCGACTTAGTTTCCTTAAGCTTGTTCTGGGCACATGCATTCTGTTGATCGGGATCCATGCAGCCTGCAGCAGAATGTTAATGTCATTCTCTGTTTTTTCTTCTAAAGCTTTGACCCAGAGTTCATATGCAACGCCTCTGATAATTCTGGCCGTTACTCATATCAATCTCAGCCAGAAATCTGTCGCTGGAACCTGGCTCGGCTAGCAGAAGCTTTGAACCCAGATCTGCCTTCGGACCGGGCACAGGCTGTGTTGGAGGAGTACACGCCCCTCTTCAACATGTTCTACTTGTGCAACATGAGAAGGAAACTGGGCTTGCTGAGGAAAGAGGAACCAGAGGATGAAATGCTCATCACAAACCTAATGCAGACAATGCACAACACGGGTACAAGGCTTAAACTTCTTTTATCACGAGATTCCAAAAGACCTGGATGACTTTAAGCTATGTATTTTTAGAAGCAGAATATCCTGGACTGTTTTCTATACCGAACGACTTTCCGTTGTTCTGTGTAAATTTTCAGGTGCCGACTTCACCAACACCTTTCGCTGTTTGAGTCAGATCTCAAGCCCCACAGAAGGAGAGGCAGCGGGCGACGATGACGCTGTCAAACAGGCCACAGAGCTTCTCCTGCAGCAATGTGCCTCTCTAGAGGAGCTAAAGTTTGCCAGCAAACCTAGTATGGACCCACGGTAAGGCAGTTTTCATCTTCTATATTCTCTATATATTTCTGTTTTTCACCTTGTATTATGTATTGAGACATTTTCTGCCCAAAGCTTTGTTTCAATAATGACTTTTAGGAAATTACTATTGAGTAAGTAATATTTTAAAATAGTATGGTCAAAAGTTTTATTTTTGATCCTCCAGCAGAAATCGAAGCAGCACTCACTTTATAGCCAAGTGGCTAGCTGGTTAGCTAACTTATATTGATTTATATGTTACTGTTAAAGGTGCTTCAGGTAAATTGGTGTCTTCTCTTCCTTTTCATCTTCTGATGATGTCACTAACTACTAAATATTAGCACTCTTGCAATTGCTCACTGTTTGACCAATCAAATTAGTTGAACCAGAAATAAACATTATATAATTAGTTATAATTTGTACATTAGAAACATTAGAAACATTTTTAAGGAAAGTGTCAGATTTTAAGAAGAATTCTAAATCTGATTTTAACCCCGATTTACAAACCAAAGTAAACTTTTAGGCTGTATAAAAATGCATTTGCAGCAGTGATCTGAGTACAAACTGTGTTAATTTATGGATATGTGACTGATTTTACAGTTTATTTTTTCTTCTGTCACAAACTTAAGTTTTGATTCCCTAGTCTAGAGAGGGTGCTTATATTTCTGTGGAATAATTGGACTAAGTAAGTGGAGCTAGATTTATATTTAATATGGTGTTTCCTCCCTGTTTTAGAAAGGAATAGTAAGTACAAGTATAGTATGTGATCTTTGTTTGTTTTTTTCTTCTTTTGTTTACTTTTATTCATATCCTCATTTGAAGGATTCATTTTAGAAGCATTATGTGGTTTCACTTAGCTGTTATTTTCCCACAGTGAGCTCTCTATGCTGCTCTCCTTGGCTCAGAGTAACTCTGCGCTGTTCGGCATGTTGTCAGATCGGAGGACATTGGCCCGGGAGCTGGAGAAGCTGTCTAGGTTAAAGGATCTGCTGGAAAGCACAGAAACAGACCTGAAGGCAAAGCAGACAGAGGCATGGACCTGCTGGATTAAACAGTACAGGTGCGGATAGGGATGAGGCGTTCAGTATGCAATCATACAGAGCCACTGTGCTAGGCAACGACAGGTTCCTTGGAAACCTAAGTGATAAAGCACTCCGGGGTTTTATTAGGTTCAACAGATGGTAGAAAGCTAGAACAAACATGATGGAAGTGTTTGTAGTCCCTTGAGAACATTTGTCAAAACACCCTCTTAGAGACTGTATTATTATTATTATTATTATTATTATTATTATTATTATTATTATTATTATTATATTTCCCAGAAATAAGGATTTTTTTTTTGCTATAAACAGACTAGAATTTAGGAATAGCCTCTGCATTTAATAATGATGCTTTTGCTTGTCCACAGGCAGCGTCTTGCTCGTGAGTGTGAGGGAGAGTGTGATGTAAAGGCAGTGCAGGAGGAGAGAGTGCGTGTGATGGACAGCACCAATCCTCGTGTTGTGCTTCGAAATTACATCGCCCAGAATGCAATAGAAGCAGCTGAGAATGGCGACTTCTCTGAGGTTAATTTGTGACTACATTCAATTTTACACGATCAAGTCTTAAATAAGTGTATTCTTCCAAACTGAAAAAAAAATCCTCTGATGTTCTGTCATCAGGTTCAGAGAGTACTGAAAGTGCTGGAGAAGCCGTTTTGCATGCAGGAGGGCTTGGAGCTGCCAGGCCGCACGGTAGGACGACGGTCAGAGGAGGCACAAGAGAGCGATGAAGACGAGGGGCAAAGAGAGGCTGAGGGGGGTGTTACAGGAGCAGAGAGCAAAGTTATTGTGTCTTATGACAGTAAGCCCCCAGCATGGGCTACTAAAATCTGTGTCACATGATCATCCTAAAACCTTCAGGACAAGTAGCCCAGAGATTCCCTCTCTGGGTGTCTGTCTGTGAAGGCTATTTGAGGTACTAAACTCGTGTTAACCAGTTTAAGAATATATAGAATATATTTTTAAAAAAAAACAAAGGTTAATTTCCTATGAAACTGAAAATGCGATTTTGCATATTTTTATTTTCTATATATTTTACTGGTTATAAATGATGACTTAGACCACCAGTCTAAGTGACCGGTCTTAGTCGGAAAGACGGGTTTTAGTGCAGTTTAAACCAAAAATTATGTGGACTAATGTGAGAGAGATTCTATTTTCATATGTAATTTGTGTGTGCATGTGTGTGTGAGTGAGAGAGCAAGTGAGCAAAAGTCTAAACGCACAAATAAGTGAGCAGATATGATTCAAAATATAAGCGCACAATTAAGTGCAACTAATGCTTACAACAAATTACGTCTGTAGTATTCGAATGCAATCAAGTTATTAATAAATAATAATACGCAAATCATCATATGCTGGAATAAAAGGTTTGTGGTGTCATACATTAAACAAATTTAGCATATGCCAGAATGTTGTTCTTATGGTTTCAGGACTGATGGAAACTGATGAAAATGGTGTAATAAGTATGTATTATAAGTATGTAGCATTTAGATTTAATAAACTGTATTAAAAAAAATCATTTGCCAAAGACAATGGTGTTCATGTTCTTTGTATTATTTTATGAGCTATCAAATTAGTTTCATCTGTGATTCTTCAACGGTTTATACTTCTGAGGTTTACCTGATATGTGCAGGAACTACGACATTTACTAAATTGTACTAAATAAATAAAATGTCATTGTGTCACGGTCAGTGCAGTAGTGTTTTCTGCATGTTTGTAGTGTTGCTCTTTGTACATGTGTAAATTAACAGGATCATTGTACATGCATCTGTACCTCAACCGAGCATCTGAAAACATGTCCTGTTTGATTCAAATATTTCTTTTCTTAATTTATGGTATACAAAAATGTAATTTAATGATTTAAGTATTAAGTATCTTTTGTTAAAAGAAAGGAATAATATTACAGATGATGACTTTTGAACACAATCAACGTGTGAACACATTATGTTTCAGTGCAAAAAAAAAAAAAGGAATGTCTGTGCCTCAAGGTCTGCAGGTTGGAGCCTGTTACCAAAGGCCTGCTTTTTTGTACACAACCTACAAAGCTAGACAAGGAGAAAGTGCTTTAAACAGTTACAGAGAAAGAGATTTCTTCCTTTTTTTTAACTGATTGAACCGGGGTCTCCAATGACATGGGGTTATATCATTTAATAACTATTCTCCATATATTACAATGCAATGTAAAAATAAAAAAAAATATATGATAAAAAATCTACAAAAAATGAACAAAATTAAAGTTCTGCTGATCGTAAATAAATAAATACATTTCATGTCAATTATTATTATTATTATTATTATTAATTTATTTATTTATTTATTTATTTATTTATTTATTTTCCATTCAGTAAAAACTCAGTATAATTAATTTTACCTAGAAAAAGTGTAAGTAGCGCAGTTTTATGGATGAATCTAAATCTATGGTCCAATGGTACAGGACATTTTGTTGATGGCATGACACCAGAGAAAAGGAACAGTGCTGACGTAGTGTACACGTTATACACGTGCTGTGTAGGACGCCAGTGTGGATGTTGGCCACGGGGACGCGCACAGTGGGCGGGTTCCTGTACCTGCTCACGGCGCAGGCGCGGCTCGGCTTTTCCCAGGTATTCTCACTCATAGGTGTGTCGAAGAACTTGCCAATAACTGTGGCTGTATGTGAAAGAAACAATAACCTTTTTATTTTAATTATTAAAACATTTTCAGCAAACTATGACCCAACGCTCGAGACCTGGTTATTATCGTCAGGAAGTGAACAAAACCATTTGGGAAGTACCTGAAAGATACAAAGATTTAAAACCGGTTGGGACTGGGGCTTATGGTACAGTATGGTGAGTGGGTTTCAGCTTCAACATCACATTATTCGAACCCAATGTATTACCTTTATTGACCTGTTTCAAGTGTGTTCGAAGGATTGTACGCGTTAGCGCTGTTAAAGTACACAATGGCTTTGCTGTCTGGTACAACATGGTTTCAGAGTTTTCATAGCATGGTATAAAAGAGGTCCTCATTTCCTGTTTCGATACTGTGTTCAAAGCCAATCACCCACTTCTGTCCTGTCCTGTCCTGGCCTGTCCTGGCCTGTAAGAAATGCCAGTGAAATTAAATACCACACAGTCTATTAATAAAACTATTCTTTAACCTATTTTGTGTTTTACAACCTTAAAAAACCTCCCACACACCTTATATAATGTTAATATATAATTCACAGTACAGTCCTGATTGCTGACTTTGATGAGAAACAAAATGACTTGTTTGGGTTTCCAGAGAGCTCCTTATTTATTTATTTATTTATTTATTTATTTATTTATAAATAACACGCCCTTTCTTTTAAAATGCATGCACACCTTTAATTGAATGAATAAAAATGTATTTTATGATCCTAGCTCTGCTCAGGACCGCAGAACTGGGACAAAGGTAGCTATCAAGAAGCTCCTTCGGCCTTTCCAGTCAGAGCTTTTTGCTAAGAGGGCTTACCGGGAACTCAGACTTCTTAAACACATGAAACATGACAATGTGAGTAACCCAAGTATCCGTATTGTATAGTGTGCCTGTTTTGCTTTCATATGAACTCGCAACTCTGCTTTATTTTGTAGGTTATTGGACTGCTGAATGTTTTCACCGCAGACCTGTCACTGGACCGATTCCAAGACTTGTAAGCTTATTTAATCCTTCCTTCAATCTGTTTTTTTTTTTTTTTTAATCTGATGTATGATTATGAGTGCATTGTCTCATTGCTGCTTGTTTTTTTTAAATTCATTTTGTTTTGAGCTTGATTTCTCAAGAACTCATTCAAGCATTTTATTTTCCAAGTACAACTTGACGTGACATACAGCTAAGTACGGTGACCCATACTCAGAATTCGTTCTCTGCATTTGACCCATCTATGTGCACACACATAGCAGTGAACACACACACCGTGAACACACACCCGGAGCAGTGGGCAGATATTTATGCTGCGGCGCCTGGGGAGCAGTTGGGGAGTTCGGTGCCTTGCTCAAGGGCACCTCAGTCGTGGCCGGCCCGAGACTCGAACCCAAACCTTAGGATTACGAGTCAGACTCTCTAACCATTAGGCCATGACTTGCCCCCCCCCCCCCCCCTTTAAACTTTAATACAACTGTAGAAAATATCCAAATATTTGTCTGTTTCTTTCTTTCTCTTTCATGCTCAGTTACCTCGTGATGCCCTTTATGGGTACTGATCTTGGAAAACTTATGAAAACAGAGAAGCTTTCAGAAGACAGAGTTCAATATCTTGTCTACCAGATTCTGAGAGGACTAAAGGTGTGTCTTATATATATTTTTCCCTTTCTTTTACACACACCTAGACAAACAGACTTGTACATTATCTTCTCTCATTCACAGTATATCCATGCTGCTGGTATCATTCATAGGGTAAGCTGCATATATTTCCATATACTGCTACATACCAGTGAAGTAATAATGCATGGTTGCTCAATGATTATTGTTGTAACGTACAGGATCTCAAGCCAGGCAATTTAGCCATCAATGAAGAATGTGAACTCAAGGTAACACAGCATATCACATGCGCTTCGTGTCTGATCTACATTACAGCAGATGGTAATGATCCTTATATATTTCTATGCATTTTTTCATACATTAGATCCTGGATTTTGGTTTGGCGCGTCAGGCGGATATTGAGATGACAGGATATGTTGTAACTCGCTGGTACAGAGCCCCTGAGGTCATCCTCAGCTGGATGCATTACACACAGACTGGTGAGTCATGTATTTATGAAGGTATGGTGCTTTTCTTAGGTCAGCCTTTTAATTGATTTTATGATCTTCAGTCTGAGATCACAGACTTTCAGACTGGATATGAATCATGCAAACCTTATCCAAGTGCATTCAACTTACCATAGAATTGGGAAGTTGAAATGCAGAATTAAGGAATTTACATCTTCTCTGCTTTCAAGCTACAAATTAGGGGGGGAAACGTATACCCTCATATACCAAGCTTGTCAGCTAAGTATATTCTCCTCCTTAAAACAGTGTACTATGTTGTCAGTGTTGTAGCATTAACGAGTGAATATATCACATACTAGTATATACAGAAGAACTCCTTTAAAGTTAGGATGTGTTGCTTTGTTTACAGTTCATGCTGATTTGACCTTAATTGAATCCAGAGATGTTCCCATGCCAGCTGTGAGATATAATCTCTCTAGCAGGTCCTACTTGATCCTCTGGTACAGTGGGAAGTGCCAGGTACAGCAATAACAGGAGCTGAAGCACATGAAAAGCACTTGTTTATGCTCCAGCCCTTCCGGCTGTCCTTTAAACCTTAATTAAATCAGTTCTATACATCTTGATTAAATTACTGTTGGAGTCTACCAGCAAATGCTCAGACATAGTATGTCAAATTGTTTTATCAATCATACTTCACTTTATTTATATATCTTGCACCTTGTGTTTTCTTGACAGGCACACAAACAAACCAATAATTATCAAGAGTATGAGGCTCCGTAGATTACGTTTCTTCTTACATGTCACATACACACAAACACAGAGTATCTGGCATGTTAAATTTCAATCAGTTATCTAAAAGAAAATCAGGTATCTGGAACTGATTGCTTTTACACAACTAATATGGCACAAACTATGGTTGCAAGATTGTCACATTTGGACGAAACACAACAAACTTGTTTAACTACCAAGAATGGTTTCTATCAACACCTCTGCAATCAATAACAAATACATCTGTTTGTAATGAGTAAACCAAACACTTTACCTTGACATTTTACCTTGCCAATAATATAATACCTGCCAAAACAATGAAAAATGTAGGATTAAAATGTCATTTCTGAGGTTATGTTTACTTTTAGTTATATTTCAAACAATAAGGTATTGGTTTGCTGAGTTTTAGTGAAAACCAACAGGAAAAATCATGATATTTTGTAAACCGTGTTCCAGCATGAACAAATTGTACAAAGCCAATATTTGGGCCAGGACCCACCTACCATTAGCCCACAATGCATCACACTCGCTCTAATCATCTATCTGTGCTCAAGCACTACATCTTTTAGGTAATACAGAAGGCACGTATCAAGGCTCTTTTCTGTTTTGGCACCTCACTGGTGGAATGAAGACAACTGAGTCACTGCTGTCTTCATATAATGACTAAAGACTAACCTTTTCTTGTTTAGGAAATCTATGGGTGTGTTTGTTTGTTTGTTTGTTTTCCCGAAACCATACTAACATCCCTAAATTGGGATTTTAGTCTGACAGTACATAGTCTCTGACCTGGTGGAAATTTATGGAGGCTATAAATTGTTAAAGCATATCTCTTGCTTTCTTTTCAGTGGACATCTGGTCTGTTGGCTGTATCATGGCAGAGATGCTTATTGGAAAACCGCTGTTCAAAGGACATGATCGTATCCTTCCCTCCTACATACAGTACAGTGTATATACTGTAACACTGTCAGACATCACTACAGAATGCCTCTGGAAGGGCTTTATTAGATATATTACTAGAAGATACAAGTAGCTATTGTGCTTAAATGTGTTGATCCTGTGCACCATATTTCCTTGTCACATGATGTTTTATTTTTGACCCTTGACCGTGTTGCCTCAGACCTGGATCAACTGACTGAGATAATGAAAATCACTGGAACTCCTACACAAGAATTCATCTCCAAATTACAATCCCAGGATGTGAGATACATTTCATTCAGTAATTCCATGTAGGATCAGCAGAAAATGCCTTTTATTCCTGAGTTGCATATTTACAGAGAAACCCCATATTTCATATATTTTAGGCTAAAAACTACATTCAGAAGATGCCCAAACTTAGGAAGAGAGATCTTCAGATTTTAATGCCTGACACCAACCCTCAAGGTACAAGCTCTGATTTATTTATTTTTTTTACATATCCAGACACTGTTCATTTCTCCACCGCTTTTTAATAAGTAGCGTTTATTTCTGGCAAGCTAGGAACGCCTGTTTGATGTTACTGTGGTTAGATGCTGGCAAACAGACAAAAAACACAATTACTATACTTGTCTCTACTATAGAACATGTAGAATACTATGGCATCATTCCAAGCTAATAACATAGTTAAAATAAAAGATTTTAGGAATAATTCAAGGAAGATTTAAATTTTATTTGTTGTTTTCAAAAGAAAAAATGATGGATGGGTAAGACAGTCTGTAAGCTTCTGTAAACTTAGACAGTTTTTCTGCACATTTATTATTTAATAAATATATAAACATTATATTTTACATATTAAATTTAAGGCAAATTAAAGAAAGATTATTTGCCTTTGGTCACTCAATGTGTGGTTTTTGTGTGTGTGTGTGTGTGTGTATTTGGAATGTAATCTTTAAATGCTGTTTTTTACTTTTTCAGTTTGTAACCAGATTTAAAATGCTTTTCTTGTGATTTAGATATGTACTAAACATCATGGCCACCACACTTAAATTTGTATATTCTTTAAGCTCTCTAGATGAAGATTTTATTGTTGTCATAACGTAAATATATGTGATTATATTACCTGCAGCAATTGCTGTGTTAGAGTCCATGTTGTTGCTGGACCCAGAAAGCAGAGTGACAGCAGCTCAGGGTTTGGCGCTGCCCTACTTCTCTGAGTTTCGTGAGCCTGAGGAGGAGACTGAAGCTCCACCATATGATCACTCACTGGACAATGCTGAGCAGTCCCTTGAGCAATGGAAAAGTAAGTGGACTTTAATTTAATGCATGGGGTATCCTTTGTTAACAGTGAAGCCAGTTCACTGCTTACAACTTGCACAGTGCCTTTGATTTAGTATACTTTCATACTGTATAAATAATCAATTATTTATACAGCATGAAAGTAATCATTAGGACATACTGTAGGTACTTCACTATACATGAAGCATGAAAGATAAAATTCACCTTCACTGGTGACTGTTAAATCTAACTGATTTAAAAAAAATAAATAATACAGGCTCAGATCGTAGTGTCTAAAAGCAGACAGTAGAGGTGGCAGAGATGGGTTGATATAGTAGAGGTGGCAGAGATGGGACGATTCCAGAAAAAATGGTGGATCGGATATTATGGAAGACGATATGTTGAATATCGGATCGTGTAACAAATGGGAAACATTAGAATTGGATTTGGAAAAAAATTGGATTTGTTTTACTGGAAAGCAGAAATGTAAACATTCAAAGAGACTTGACTTGTTTATACTTTATTAAAATGGATTATATTTATATTGTATTATGTGATTTTGTGTTAAAGTTAAAGGTAGTTTTTCAAGTAAACAATAATGAATGGGTATCGGTATCAACTGCTACTCAAGTTTTCAGTATTGTTATTGCAAAAGAAAGAGTGGTATCATGAATTCTCTACTGTTCATTGTATGTTGGAATCATGCTATAGTTCACAGATTTTAAGGCCCATTATCAATCTTTATTCAGTAGTTTACTTTTTAAATTATAAACCTCTGTTATTGTAGATGTTAAAATTATATGTAGTAACTTACTAATACCCGATAATTCATATTACATTTTTTTTACATCTGTCTCTCTCTGATCCATTCCATCCTTCTGTTCAGGACTCACTTTTAGCGAGATTCTTACCTTCCACCCTCCGCCACTGGGGCCAGTGCCAAAAGAGACATCACTCTGAGCAGAACCTTTCCGCATTAAACATCTCAAACCAAGTGTGCCATAGCTTGATTTATGTGACCTATGGTATTGTGTGTTTGTATACAGTATATAAATTATATATAATTATTCGGTATATAAAATATACTTTATGAACTTTACATTATGTGTTTCAGTTAGTACTGCTGTGTTGGTGGTCAGTCATAAACAATTCCAATCACATGCCTTTATTAGGACACAACGTATTCATGTATATAATGGAACACGAAGATTATATATAATCATTTCTTTTAGCAAGTGTCTATAATTCTGTGGTCTGCTGTGGTCCGTGGACACATTTGAGTCCAGTGATATTTGAGTCTATGCATATGTTAAACTAAATATCTTTTTTATGAATATAATTATTTTTGAAAATACATTTGCTACAGCTGATTGTAACCAAACTTCTGCTTTTTTGCAATAAAGACAATTTGGTTTATGTAAATTATTTATTTTTTATATCCTTGTTTTGAGTTTATATGAGTGCACATCATCTTCTTTCGGCTTTTCCCTTCAGGGGTCACCAGAGCGAATCATCTTTCCCCACCTATCCCTAACTTCTGCATCCTCAACACTAGCACCCACTAGCTTCATATCCTCATTAATTACATCCATATACCTCCTCTTTGGCCTTCCTCTTTGCCTCCTGCCTGGCAGCTCCATGTCCGACATTCTCCTACTCACTCTTCCTCCTCTGAACATGTCCAAACCATCTTAATCTGGCCTCCCTAACCTTGTCCCCCAATAAATAATAAATCGTTAGTTTTAATCACGTTGATGCCACAGCTGTCCATGGCCGGGGGTCTAAAGGAGCAAAACTGGCCATAATCTGTCATAGGGAGGGGATGTTTTGCAGATACGGATATTTGGTGCACTAAACAGATACCGACTGTGTAGATCTGTTATACAGCTACAGTAGAGATGGCAGTGTAGATTTGTGGAAATAAAATCCTGTGCTGGTCTTTAAATCACCAACAGAGGGCAGCACTGGTTTTCTTTCACACAGACTTTGGACTTCTTTACATTCTTCTCTTTTAGATGGTTTTAGCAAGTAGCCACCAGTGTAATGTAAATATTCTGAAAATAACAATTAAACATGTTAATTATGAAATTCGAATTCTGAATTTCAATTTTGCACATTGCCATGTGCACTTTTTGGTTTTCATGATTTAACTTTGAAGCAATTCTTGTAATCTTCATTAGTTGTAGATTTGGATGTTTAGTTTCTTTTCTTTTTTTAAGGACTGCTCTGGCTCTTGTTGCAAATTTGCACAGTGACTAGCAGGATAGACATTTGCATGACTTCAGGATCAAAGAGGCACCCTCCCCATCTCTACTGTGTGTGTGTGTGTGTGTGTGTGTGTGTGTGTGTGTGTGTGTGTGTGTGTGTGTCCGTCCTCTATGGGACATCCGCATAGTTCATATCCATGTCAGACTGTTCTGTCCTGAGGAATACATGGGGAGGAAAATACATTTGCTATCCAATACTGAATTCAGCTCTGAAATGTCTGATGTTATACTAGAGAGAAGCAGACAGCACAGTGGTCCATTCTCTATCCTTCATCCTCAATCCTCAACCAGCTGCCGATGTGTGTACCTGTTGACTCCTAGCAGGGAAATGTTTTTCCATGCGCTCCTACAGTTTTTTTGCATGTGAAACCAGCCTGTTTACAATATTATAACAATAAGGAGTTGAAGCCCAAGTAAATCAGGATCAAGTGGATTTTTAAGAAGAAATGAATTATGTAATTAAGATGTCATTAGAGCAATTAATGAACTTGCTTTTATATTTTCTAAATATAGAAACTAAATGAGACTAAATGATCTACCAGACTGGATCAGATTTTGTTCTAGAAATACTCAACCTCTGAACATTACGTAACCAAATTACAGGTGTGCATTAATTAAGTCTATATCAGAAAACCTGTTAGAATGTATATGTATTGCTGAGTCCTCACAATTTCACATGCTAAATAACATCTGGTTCCATATTTGTGGCTTTATCATGGCTCAGTCTTCTTAGAGAACACTCTGTTCTGCGGTCAGACTGTTAAACTGCCCATTTTTCCAACATCTGCATACTGTATCCTCTATGTTGCATAACAGTCGTGAACAGTGGTAATAAATTGCTCAGGGTTTGCTCGTGTTTACATAGTTTGCATAGTGTTGAATAGTTCATGCTCCTGTACTGAAAAATAAGTTGTTGTTTTGTTTTTATTGCTGATGGGATTCAGTCTAGTGTAAAGCCTAGAGAAAAGGAAGATCTATTTTAATGTGGGAATCATGATTACAAGAGTTTAATGAGCTGTTGATAAAATTCATGTAATAATAATAAAAAAATATAATAAGGTTGCTTATAAGTAGAGAATGAAATAGAAAAACCTGTAGAAAAATAACCGACGTGATACTGCGATACTACCTGTCAACCTGTCAACCTTATCATTACAACAATCCAGACTTGTTTCATTCCTCTTATATCACAATATATATCCCAATATTCCAATTTTCATTTTCATTTATTAATTATAAGATTTTCATTATTAACTAGTGCATGTTAACCATTTATCATTATATTTAATATTGTTAAATAGCTGCAAAACAAGATAGGTACCGTTATGTCTTATAAAAGAGCTGCTATAAACATCCTTACCACCACCCTCTTTTTCATCTCTTTCTTAAAGTTAATAAGACAAAGAACACAGCTTATCATGTCACCAGAAAACTGGAGAATATTTTGGTTTAAATATTATTTGATTTATAATAAAAGGATAAGCGAATTAATATAAACCCCTAAACTGTCCTTGTACTTGTCTCTGCCAGGACCCAATTGATAACAGCTGGCACTGAAAAAGTGAATACTTGTTTTAATTTATTAAGTGCATAATTTATTAAGTGCATAATTGAACTTTTTTGTCTTTAAATATATTATCATTTTCTATAAATATACAGTATGTACACAAATCTATCTCATATGACATCTTATGTTTTGGTACATACTCCTCCTGCATAGCTTCCTCTATGTTTACATTCTGTCTTTCTTTTCTTAAAAAGACACACATGCGTTCAGACCGTTGAACTGATCTGAAAGAGCACACAGACTTCACAGACAGCTCTAGAGGAAATTCCACAGGCTTATGTGTTCCTGCTAAACGTCCCAGCATAAGTCAAAGAACCTGGATCTGACCAGTCACTTGGTGAGACAGAAAAAACAGTATAGATGGTAATTCCAAGACCATGCTAGGTTCCTCTCAGACTTGGGCTAGAGACCAAACATGGTAAAAGAGGCATTTTAAGTACCATGGTTGGAAAAACAAACTTGTTCCAGAAAGTTACACACTTTAAAATTACTTTGCAACAGTCTAACACAAGATAATTTGACTCTTTCCTCTACTCTGTAATGTGTCATCTCAGAACTATGAATTTATCCTACTGTACCTGATCACAAACCAATTTATATGGAGCTTCAGCACATATACTGTATAGTATTCTTCTGATATACATTTTCTTAACTTTCTTCATCTACAAAGATCACACAGAAGCTCTGCAATGAATGAAGGTTAATCAAAATAATCTGCTCTATATTAACTCTGGTAGACGGTGAGTGTCCAGTAGCACAGACCTGGCAGAAATGGCAAGTCTCAGCAGGCCTTCCAACTGCAGGGGGTTTTAAGATCCTAGTCTCACTTGCAAGAGTGTGAGAATGTTAAGGGGCTTTCCATTGCAGACTGTAGAACACTGGCAGTTCTACAGTCTGTTCTAAAGTAGTTTCCTGGCTTTATAATTTTTAACAATTGATAACAATGGTCTTATGACCAGAACGTTCTAGATATAGGAGTTTTAATGTCAACAAAATTGCAGCCCACTCCCTGTAAAGGAGTTTGGAAAGGTCTTAGATTTTGGGCAGCTATTAAAAAGCCAGCCATTGTTTTTTTTCCCTTTAAAAAAATAAAACAGATTTTTATTACATAATAAAAGCAATACCACACTACAACAGGTACAAATGTATATGACCTGCCCAATAGTAATTCATAAATTGGATAGATGATTAATGATTATTGAACCTCTTAACCAGTAGTGTGCTATTGTAAAAGGGATGCCAGGTCTCAGTAGAACAACCAATACATTGGCCAATACAAAAAAATTCAATTGTATGCTCTATTTGAATGAAGGTGTCTTACCATGCAGTCTTCAATGTCCAAAATAAAGAATACAAATGAGCAATGAGCAAACCATTCACTTATGCACAAAAAAAACACATTCATACAGTATATGTTGTGTACTGTTTTACTATAATTCATTTATTAAATAATCCAATCATCTTCAGTAATCACTTTAACCTAGTTAAGGTCACAGTGGATATAGAGTCCATCCCAGTAACCCTGAGTACAAAGCAAGGATACACCATGCAAGGATGCCATTCACATAACAGTGCATCAAAAACACTGTTTGCACAGTCATTAACACTTAGATAGAATTTAGAGAAGTCAAGCTACCTAATGTCATACTTTTGAGAGATGGAGGAAGGAAGCCCACACAAACACAATACACTTTAATGTAATTACAATAGCTTATTTTTACTACAACACCATTGTACCTATGTAACCATAAGCACAGTCCAGGTAAGTTTAAAATAGTCTGTGAGTTGGCAAAATCCACCGACTTACCTATTTGGTTTGCAAAACAGTGACATAATTAATGTGATGTATGCAAAAAATTCAACCCCCAACCTGTGGACAAAAAACAACGTGCATTAGCTATACAAAAGAAGCCCAACGTGCAGACTTGGCAAACCGGTACTGCCATGACACAAATGTCAGTTTGTCTTCTCAAACAGATTTTGTCAGGATGAGTGTGTGAAATGCCTTTTCTAACTATTTTAGCCAAAGCAACTGACATGTGAGGTAAATTGGAATACTGCACATGGAAAAGGAAAATTTAACATTGAACAACTTGCTAGTTATCTTGAGAATTATCATTTTATTTCTTTTTTTAATTGAAATTTAGTTTTGACTACCTCCTGTTACTACCAATTGAATTTATCCTTAACCTTTATGCTAATACTGCCACCAACACCATCATGCTAGTCATATCAAAGATCATTTGCTAGCTGAGCTGTCAGTTATTTAACTTAACTTCCATAACATTGAATGTTGCTCTAAACTGGAGATTAAGAAATGAAGATTTTGCTCCACTGTTTTTAGGAACTAACGGTGAAACCTGACCATTACCACTTATACCTGAAATGATGAAATATTGAAATTGTTTCTATTAAACACCTTTGTAACTGTTCTAGCAATGTTCCCATGTGACAACAAAGAGGCGCACAAATGTTTTGTCACAAGAATAATGAAAATACTGCACCCACAAGCAAATTAGCACCAGAATGACTAAGCACATAACAAAAAAAATCAGTCACAATATAATGGACTTTTCCCCAAAATGACTTTTGAGCTGACAACCTTGCGGTCAATAGCACTAGAAAAAGCTACATGTAGTGATGCAAGTAAATCCAAGCACTGCACAAATAAACACAAGAATTTATCTGCAATGCATACTGTAATACAAAATGGGACAGAAAGCAGCATTTTAGAATAAGCTTGATAGGTTTCCCAGCATATAACCTGAACTCAGTTCAAGTACACATTTGAATACATGCAGTAAATAAAGACTTTTAGGGGCCATGGAGAATGACTAGCTTTGCTTAGCATGTGTTTTACAGTCCTTCGTAATCTGTATGGTGTAAGTGTGTGCAGATAGCAGACCAAAGCCTCCATATGGTTCATATGGAATGCAGAGCAGGTGAGGAGACAACATGTATCACTGTGCCCTTTTCTTATTTATGCCTGCAGTGTAGAGGCCATGGCCTGGTCAAAGCTCAAAAGACACAGTATTTTATTAAATAAAGTATTTTTTAAGTATAAAGTAATAAAATATAGTTGGTTTAAACATTTGGAATGTGCATTAAATATTATATATTATACACAAGCGTATTGGACAGATAGACAAACAATTAGCATGATTGAAATAATATGAAAAGATTAGACATTGGGTTACTGTTTGTACCTTATCCTAATTCATCCATAAGTAATCCATTGATATAAATGAGTAATCCATTGATCATCATGAATTTGAATTTTTAAGGGTTTTGCATGAGATCAAGCGGAAAGAAATTGACCTATGCGATAACCCGCTGAATTAGTTTATACGTAGGTTAATAAGTAAAGAATAAAATGCTATAAAAAAAATAACCAATCATAGAGAAATATTTAGTGACTCTGAAGTAATTTTTCATTCAATAGCAGCCCATCCTGAAGAGTTTTACTACTAAGATAACACAACAAAGTGGCAACATTTTAAAATTTAGATTTATTAATGAACACCAGGCCATAATTTTAAACTTTTGTAATCAGATATAGCAATTATAAACATTATTTCATTTCTTCACCTTCCTCTCATTACATTTCTTTTATTAAATAGCACATTTTTATCCATTGTCCACCATATAAGTGAATGAACTGAACAATTCACATTAATATAAACTTCTGATTTGGATTGCAGCTGGCACTACAGTCAGAGGTGTGCTGGAACAGAAAAATAATCAACAATTTCTGACAGGTAAGATATATATCATGGTATACAATGGTTCATGGAAAAAAGAAACAACACAAACAACTCACAAACCAAATTTATAGGATTAGCCATCTGGAGGCTTTGGGATGGGGGCAACTGGAGGCTTTAGGGTGTTTATTTGAAATCTTATCACAGATAAAACTGCTTAATGCTTTATACCTATTAGCGTGTGCTAAAAAAGTTATTTGAACAGGAAGTCATTTTCAAACAAAGGATTTCTCACATTTTCTCCCCAAAGGGTTTTGTTTGGCGAGGACAGAAAAAAAACCCCTCTCACTACCTCTATCGACACACTGAACGCCAGCTGTGCCATTAACATCATCCCTGACGTGAACAAAAGCACTTTCTTGTGAGAATACTTCACGAACAGAGAAGCGGCGTTCAATTGTCCTTGTCCCAAACAAAACCAACTTACCATATGTCCACCATGAAAATCCCTCCCTTCCAGGTTGCCAGATTCTCTTTAATCCCTAACTTCTTTATTCGGTTAATTTAACAATAAACGACTACAGCTTTTGAGGTATAACTTCGACTTTAGGTTTAGACGATATTTGGTTTTAATCTGAGCACGTTACAGCGACCTGGGAGGAACTGGAACTGTTATTGATCTGCAGAAATGAGTCTCAATCTGGCAACTCTATGGTTCTAAATAGGAGGACCAGTCCAAGTCTCGGATTTCAGATGCTTCATCTCGCAGTTCTGGGTTCATACTGATAGGAGCGTTTCTTGTTGCCTCTGCAGTGGATTTAAGAGCAAGTGTAATACTATGACAAAGCACTCAGTCAGTGCGTGTCCTTTCTTTTAGCCTTGACTGGGGGGTTGGGAGGGCAAAGCAAATCATTTAACCCCAGCCACCATCCTCTGACAAACCACAGCTCTTTCTCTTCAAAATCGAAATATCTCAGCGCATTTCAACCCAAATGATAGCTATGTGACGAGCCGATTCCTGCAGGTTCCTGAGATCAGTCTATAGGAGTCGAGTCTCGTGTGTTTTTATCGCTCAGTCCTTCAGCGCTCGGCGCGCGGCTTTGGCAACATGGAGAGTGTGGAGAAGGAGTGCGGTGCGCTGGGTGGATTATTCCAAGCGATCGTCAACGACATGAAGGTAAAACAACGCTCAGATTAGATATAACGCACTAAAAAACACTGGTCGTGGTTTTATTGCCTTTGTCTTGTTTGGGCTCCAGCTGCCTGGACCATTGATGCTGAGATTAATGATAACAGGGGCGCAGCGTCCAAGCAGGCGCTTTGTTATGAACCTCTGGGTTCATCAAAATCCTGTACACACATGGAACTAAATTATGTTTTTTAAAACCATATAATTGATCGAAAGCATGTCCAGTTGACTACCATACACTGCCTGTGTGTATGTGTGTAGGTAGATGGTTATTGCCTGTTATGATACCATGTGGGTGCTATAATTACTGATGGCAGCATTTATTCAATGACGGTTCAATATATGGTCAATGGTTTGATGGTTTGACCATTACTGAGTCAAACACACACACACACACACACACACACACACACACACACACACACACACACACACACACACACACACACACACACACACACAGAGTCTCAGCCTTTCCAGCCAAATAAGAAGAAAAGCCAAAACATACCTCTGATGAATAAAAAATATATAGACTAATTTGTTACAACCTAATAACACACAAATTGTGTTAAGATTACTCTTTTAAACCAGAGCTCTTGCGTCTAAAGGGTCTGGCATCATTTGTTAATAAACATGGTAAAAACATTGCTTACATTGACAGAAAGATGCGATTTAACTGACAAACTGGCAAAAACCTTTGTCTGTGTCCTGTTAGCAAACACACAAGGATCTTGATTTCTCACCTTGAAGTGCTTCAGACAACTCTTTCATAAATAAAATTGAGTATGTTAACCTTTTTTATAAAAAAAAAAAAAAAATACTATATGTTGCACTATTGTCTCATTAGACAAAATTTGTTTTCCCACTTGAAAACAAAAAAGGGTTGGATCGAAGAGAGCCAATCAGATAGTAGATCATGGAGTTTGTGGCCAGAAATGTACACAAAAAATATATATACAGTATGAGATACTTATTATTCTGTGGGCGGAGTGTCTGAGCCAGAGATTAGTTAGACAGTAGTGTAACTAGTTTAACCTGCTCTATAGGGAGGTATTTGATTAGGTGTTAGAGGTTAGAAGGGCTCATATTAATTTACTGCATTGCCAGGAAGGAGGAAAATATTTCTCCAGGTAGTAATTAATTTATCGGTATCATACAAATATTTGCTGTTCTTTCCTATAAACAAAATGTGAACAGTATTATTTTAATGCTTGCGCAACCATGTGATAAGAAAAATATTAACAGGGTATGTAGGCTTGAGGCTACTGAGGGCTTATAATAACTGCTCTCAAAAATGCAGACAGCTGCATATCCTCCTTACTCTCCTCCTACTCTCATATTACATACTTGATGTGTTATATTTAGTCATCCCTCCCACATCCTTGACTTTCCTGGATACTTTCTGAAGTCTTGAATTGCTGTCCTATGGAGAGTTCACTGTAAAAGTCTTGAAATACTTAGATCTTTCAGAGCTTGGATCTCATACCCTACGGTAGTTTTGGGTAATCTGCCAAGTCAATGCTTTGTTGGAACAGAACACAGTAGCTGTGTGAAGCATTTGATACATGGCAACTTTGATCTCACACTGCTTTTGCACTGTCAGGAGTCACTGTTATTGCCACTTTAAATGCCATCATATAGTGAACTTCCTGGGCCTGAAGCCAGCACAGATGACCACACAATATAAACGGCCTGGCTTTGGCAGAGGCTCAGGATTGGTAATGTGATGTTTTGATGTGTGGCACATTAACATCCTGAGAGAAATGGCGTGAGCGGGGAGTGACCGGTGTTGTTAGAGATGCCAAGATATTGAAGGCCTTCTCCTTTTTTGATAGTAAGAAATGTCCAGTACGCCATAGTTATGACACTATCCTATTTGTGTTTAGGGCAGGGATGTTCTATTTTCACTTGCAATTTCCAAATGGGACTCAATGGAGAGTTTATTATTTTATTGCATTTGTTGGTATGCAACATATGAAAGAAATTGGAGGTTACTTAGAGATCTGCAGACAGGCTGGACCTTGACCTTCATGTGTAAACAAAATGTAATCAATTTAAAGAATTTCCTTTGGGATTAATAAATTTCTATCTTATCTTATCTTATCTTATCTTATCTTATCTTATCTTATCTTATCTTATCTTATTTCACCCTATCTCAGTCATTGAAACAGATTGCTTTAGAAAAGAATACTTTTTTCCTATTATACTGTAATGATTTTAACCACGGTATAGTAGTATTTTACATTACATGAAAACTATATTTTATATTTGCATTTTAATGTTGAGGAATGTCCAAAATATGTTAGTTTTCAAAGTTTTTTTTTACTTATTAAGACAAATAAACAGGTTGTTTGACTTCTCTATGGCAGAAAACCTAAAGTAATATCTTTACCTCTGACGGTTACAGCTCACTGACATTGACACGTTTTCCAAAAAATCTTAAAGAAAACATCTCATAACAAAGTTTCATCATATCAGTAAAGGGATATTTTTCTTTAAAATGAAATAAATTAGTTTATTACAAAATCCTATATACTGTTCCTATATAGTATAGCAATAAATAGTATTAGATATTATTAATAAATATTACTCAAATAAATAATAAGTGACGTGACATACGGCTAAGTATGGTGACCCATACTCAGAATTCGTTCTCTGCATTTGACCCATCCAAAGTGCACACACACAGCAGTGAACACACACCCGGAGCAGTGGGCAGCCATTTATGCTGCGGCGCCTGGGGAGCAGTTGGGGGGTTCGGTGCCTCGCTCAAGGGCACCTCAGTCGTGGCCAGCTCGAGACTCGAACCCACAATGTTAGGATTAGGAGTCAGACTCTCTAACCATTAGGCCACGACTTGCCCCATATGGATTTGGTATAAGAAATTCCACATAAATAACTATTAAAAATATTCTTAAAACATAATGTTAAAGGCTGGGATTAGTATTTGTTGTTTTTGTAATCTTGTGATATGCTTCAGATCATTATTATCCAAATGCTTCAGCAAAATAAATGAACAGGAATGTGGTATATATTTCCTTCTAAAACAGTCTTTGATTTTGGGGGACTATGGACAATACTAAAACTGCAACATCCTCTCTTCTCGATCTGCTTCAGTCTGGATGGTTATTAGCTCCACACGACAGGAAAGCTAATTAGCCACCTGTGGCTGTGACTATGGACCTGTCCATAGATGCAGCAGGAAATGTGTTCAGCATGGCTGTAAAATGACATGTTAAACTAATGTCTAATTCAAGACCTTCTCAGGACCAAACATACTGGGATTGCATAAGCAAACATCTGACAAAATGCAATGGTTTTTGCTTAATTCTTTAAACATGCTTTTGTTTTTTTCTAAATATTTTTGGCTTACAACTAAATACCAATCCATGCTAATCCAAAGAAAATATGAATTAGCTGTGCAATCACATCCAAACCCTTCTCCAAGTCTGGATTAGGTTAATAAAACAGTTCGAATGTGTCAGTTAATCAGGTGTTTGCTTAAACATCGCTTGAAGCTGAATTGCTAAGTCTGTATGACATTTATTTAATAAAAAAGTAATTTTCCACTATTTATTCATCTTTTTCCATGGTAGCCTTATTAAATAAATGTGTGTGAAGGTTTATCTATTTAACACAACCAGTTTGTTCTGGATCCTAAGATAATACCAGAACAATACAAGAAAGTCACTTTTGTATATAATTCAACCAGGAAAAGGGTGTGTTCAGATAGTTTCCTTTCAGTCGCCTCCAGGACAGAGATCATATGAAACGTATAGAAGATGTGGCCGATTGTTCATGGCTATTAGAGTCGATTACTTCTCTACACAAGTTACACTATTTACAGTCATGTGGCAATACAGTCATGCTCAATACACCTAAATTTAATAAAGACATTTATTTTTGGGAATGATTTTAGTATCTGTTTTAGGCTTGGACATTGCGTTCAGAAAGCTTTAATATAGATAACTGCTTGTTTTACCGTTTTCTTGCTTTCTGTCTGAAGAGCATCTGCTAAACAAAGCAGATCTGTTTTTCATTGGAATCGTAAAATTGTTGTACATTGCCCACAGGCTGTGATTTTGAGAAAAATAACCGTAAACAGACGATGCATTTTCTCAGAAAGACTCTTCAGGGACATTTTGCTGAGCTTCAATCTATTAAACAGATATTAGTGTGTAATATGTGTGAATGAAGTCTGTTTGTGTTTGGCTAAGTTTTTCATCAGAGCTATTTTTTGTTTTTTCTTATTTGAATGAAAAGGCTGAGACTCTGTGTCTGTGTGTGTGTGTGTGTGTGTGTGTGTGTGTGTGTGTGTGTGTGTGTGTGTGTGTGTGTGTGTGTGTGTGTGTGTGTGTGTGTGTGTGTGTGTGTGTGTGTGTGTGTGTGTGTGTGTGTGTGTGTGTGTGTGTGTGTAAGTGCTTGTATACCTGTTTGGATAACAAGAATACAGCTCTGATTTGATTTGATCATAGATTTAATGTCACTGTCAATTCTTTAACATGGCATTGCTACTCTTTCACTAGAACTCATACCCAGTGTGGGAGGACTTCAGTGCAAAGGCCACAAAACTCCACTCGCAACTCAGGTGTGTCCTGAATGATGTACATCACACAATTGTCTATGATTTCAGAATAAAAATTATATCCTGATATAACTGAAAAACAATGAATTAAAAATATAAAAGGTCAAAGTGGATACTTTGAGAAGAAATTAGTATGCTTTCTACTGTTTTCTCTAGAAGTTATTAAAACAAAGACATGGCTTGTTGGCTTTTGTGGGTGAAAAACTTTAAGGACCATCTTTAATGATTGTTAGAACGTTTTGACACTGGAGACTCCTTCCATAAATATTAAACAAATGTCTCTGAACAAAAAAAACTTCATAGCGATGGTTAGATATTGATATTTTTTATTAGGTTACTATGTTTGTTGTTATTCTTAGATTAATTTGAACGTAGATGTTTCAGTAAATTACCTGTTACTATAGGAACTATAACATATTACAATGTGCATATTATGTGCATACAATGTGATTTGCTTTACAGCTGGCACTACTGTAAGAGTCTGACTAATCAGAGTTCTACAGTGCTGTGTGATTAATAAAATATATGATGAATATATTATGACGAATATGATATAATCTAAATATACAAATTTAGATGTTAGGATACAAATCTGGGCTTGTCTTAATAAACTGATAATATAACACTAATGGTTCTCCGTGCTGTGTTCACTTCTCTGTGCACTATACAGGACCAGTGTACTGGCAATGGCTGCTTTCCTAGATGCCTTTCAGAAGGTGGCAGACATGGCAACAAACACAAGAGGTAACATTCCTTAAAAAACTGAAACAAAGAAAGTTTTTTGTGCTATGTACTGTATATGAATGAAGCTATTTCTGTTACTCTTGCTTTGAAGCTTTGAACAGGTTTATAGTCTCCATATACCATTATCAAGAATAGTACATTATACAGAGTTTAATGTTTAAAATGCTCTTGAAATACATTGAGCGTATAAAAGTATGTTCAAAGGCTTTGCTTGTTTTTATGTTTGCTTTGTAGGACAATCAAAATGGCTTCTGGCCATTTGCAGTGTAATTAACAGGCCAGTCATTCTGTTTGATTGCAATGAATCACCTACAATTAAACTTTCCACTATGCCGATGGGGTGTTTTAGACTCCACAAGGTCAAATAAATTTGGTCTTTATTGGCACAGTTTCAAGATGTGGGTCAGACACAGCTGTGGCCATGGAAACAGTTTAGCCTTTGCAGCATCAACCGACCTTAGCATCTGCTTACCAGATCCTATTAGCTTATTTAACATCCTGCATAAGGGATCATAATCGTTGAACTCCAGAAATTGTGTAGTGACAGCATGAGGCAGCTGTATTTATCATGCATTCAGAGGCAGTTGCTAGGCAGTTGCTCTTGTATGGTTACAAGAGCTTTCATGACTATAACCTGAATGTAGTGGCCAGAATAAACTCAAGGAATTCAATTGATAACAGTCAAAGCACAGACATCGCTTAAGAGCAGATTATACAGTATATATAAGTACATGAAAATGAGTTTGATAACTTATGGTCTGCAGTTGAAGATGTTTAATCACTGATGTACAGTGCCTTGCATAAGTATTCACTCTGTCTTTAAATGTTCTACACTGTGTAATGTTACAACCTGGAACTGAAATAGACTTAATTGGAATTAATCAGCTATTGGGTTGCTGCTCTGTCTAATGCCTTCCTGGTCACTAAATTTAGTTGGACATCCTCCTCTAGGCAGGGTTGTTGTTGTGTAATAATGTATTTAGTGGAACTTTGCAGAATGTATGCCTTTTTTATAACTATGCTGTGATACTGTGATACCGTGATAGATATTTTCTTACTTTTTGTCCGAGACCGGTTTTGATAGCATCTTGGTTTTGATCTAGCTGTTTGTGTAGGTATGTTCTCTAAAAAACTGTGCTTTTCTAAGAACTTTAATTACACTTATTTTTGACTCCATTGAACACTTTTGTCACTTCTGTTGGCAACTTGATATACTGGGACTAATTTATGGGATTTACTGCGATGGGGGTGAATACTTATGCAATCCCATCTTTTACACTTGTGATTTAAAATATTAATATTTTGAGTTTTTGTGTTTGGATTTATGACATAAATTTAGTCCAGGTTCATGCTAGAACACTTGTGAAGACTGTACGTTTTTCAGCAATATAGTGGAAGGCTTCTTCTATGTTCTAATTTTGGTCCTAAATCCACTGGAGTTAATCTTGTTTTCATATCTGCTTGCTTTCATACTCAAATGCTCTCTCTAATCATTTTGTCATCATTAAAATTAAAAATGACAATCAACTCCAAGGGCTGCAGTTTAACTCTCCTTTTATCACACTAGAATTATGCTTCACATATGCTGTTAGATGTTTAGAACCTGCCTTCCAGCCCACTCTTTGCTCTCTATGTAATGATTACAATGTCAATGAACTAGTTTAATTTTCCTTGTCCTCTGGGAATGTGGCAGTCCACACTGGCCTCTAAACCTAGAAATTATTTCTTAGTCACATCAGTGCACTTGGTCGATGGATGGATGGCATTGAAGTTGTTTTTTTCTTAAATAATCTATATATTACAAAATGTGCAGAATTAGATATATTATTCCAAGACATAAAAATATCAATTTAATCCATGCAATTGATGATGACTGTATTCCTTGTTTAATTTTTATGCATGCTTGAGCCAGAAATGTGTTCCTGTATGTAGTGGACTTATTTTTGATATGCAGCAAAAAATCACAGAAAATATTGGCCTATTTCTTTTGCCCTCCAATAGGAATCAAGCTGATAATCCCTGCCATTAAGTGTTAGCAATTTGTCCTTTTTTGAACCGGGGCAGGCTGGGAGGCAGGCAAAGCTGGTTCTTTTACTAAAACGCTAGCATCAAGCCTCAGGTTTGCATTACATAGCTCTCTACTGACACACAATAAACATTGCAATTAGTCACCATTGCTGATGGCATAAAGTAATTTCTTGTTGCTTCTTTGCAAATTGAATAGATTTATATGTTTGTGTATTCTGGTAGAAAACTAAATCTATTTGTCAGTCTGCCTGTCTTTCTCACTCTGACATAATCAGTAACAATAGCCAGAGCAACAATAATAACATTAAAATAAAAACGCTGTCTGCAGTAAACAACAAGAAGGATAATAGCAATAACAGAAGGGAATGTGGGGTGTGATTCGGAGAGGGAGGGTGTTGGGAACGGGGACGTGTCACTCATTGTGTCTCAGGAGGGACATGTGGTCATGTACTTTGAGGAGAGTGTTGCTGTGTGCCCTCTCCAAAGGAAGATCTCTAATCTTTCTACTGGGGTCATGTCTCTGAAGTTTGGGATCAGAGTTTGGAATTTTGGGGTTAAAAGAAGTGCACTTCTCTCTCGACCTTACTCATCATGCAGTGTGCAGACAACCTCTTCTCTCCGGGCAGCCAGATGTTTCTCAGTTTCTGGGCACTGTGCCTATGTCTGGTCAGGATCTGTCTCTGATTTGTATCCCTGATTTTTTTTTAATTGAGTATTTGTATGTCTGAGAAAATAATCATACAATTTGTGCTCTCTGTGTAAGACCTGATAAAACTAGAGTTTACTCTGACTTGCAGTTTTACATTGCTAGTGTTCCAGATATTGAGTTTGACTTTGCTGAGCTGATTGGTATTGATGTTGGGTTTTAAAGCAGTGCTGAGCTGGCCTCTGAGTTGTGTTAGTGTTTGTTATATTGAGTGAACCTCTGGATAATGAAACTCTTTTCAAGGTTCAGCTGTTGACCTCATAATCAAAAGTATTTACTGGTGTAGAACATTCAGAAAACCAAAACAGGCCCTTTGGTCTTTAAAGGTTTGAAGTATATGTGAGAGGTTCAAATGCTATACATAATAATTAGTACTTAGTAACTGTCTAGAACAATATATGCCCATGAAAATTGAGACACAGTGATAGTTTGTTTAGTCAGTTGCTGACAAAGTGTCATTTGGTGGAAGGCTGCTCCCACTATTTACATTTATATTGTATCATGTAGACATGACACATTAATCTCTGAGGATGCCCCGAGTGAGCACAGGATACATGTGACAATCATCTAAGACTAAGTTAAACCTAGATTTTATTGACAATTAAAATTGGCTTAAAGCTTCTCGCGCTGGTTGTGCTGTATGTACTGGTTGTGCTGTATGTACTGGTTGTGCTGTATGTACTGGTTGTGCTGTATGTGCTGCTTTTGATTTTCTAAATGTATCCGAATTCTCTCAGAATACAGGTTCTGTCTAGTCCCATCTAGGGTAGCTGAGATTACTAAGCGGATCTTAGGCCCCAGCTCCATAGAGTGCAATAGGATGGATTATGCTATGAAGTAATTTGTACCATGTTGGAACAGGTATGGTTATTTGTCAGTGTTGTGAAATTCCCATGAGCTTTGTTCTTTATTTGAAACTTCCTGACTTTGAACCAATGAGGCTGAGATAAGTGTATTGCCATGTGTCCTTTAGAGCGCAAAGGTGAACTGGTGTCTGAGTATCTAATGTTAGGGTTTCGTCATTTTTAGTTTATTTTTTTCAAAATCAAGATAAAGGGATCGATTAAAAGCATATCTGTTATTTGTCTGTTTTTCTGTCTGACTGTCAGCCCATGTAGTGAGGCTGATATTTATGGACATGGCGTGATGGTTGGTGTTTATGTATGAGTTTGAAAGCAGTGCATTAGAGCTTGAGCTACACAACGATTGATGTCTCTCTGACCGCCTCATGTTTGGGAGCCTAACCTCTAAGAATAGCTGCATTTGTTTACATTTGTAAGACAGGACAAATGTTCAAATGTTTCAGGGGGCTATTTACACAAAACTGCTTTGTACTGAATGCCTTTGTTCCTCCTGCTCTTTGAGTACACTCTCAAAATGTTCTGTGCTTTTATACCATGAGCCAGGTTCAGATTCTCATGTTTGTGGGTAAACATTGTTTTGCCTCTGTCTGATCTTATATATACATATACATATATATATATAAATGTATTGTTACACTGAATGTGGCTCTGGGGCTTTTTATTCTATGTGGTATGGGATTTGGGAGAAAGTCTCAGACCTCTCTGCATGATGATAGTTTTAATGATGGCTCTGGGGGCTGTTAGTATCTTTTAAGTTTGTGCTTATACATTGCTTGAGGTGTGGATGAGGGTGTAAGAGTTTTGGTGTCTTGGTGGGGACTAAATGTCTACAAAAGGATGGGAATATCTGACGGTTCTGATCTTTTGGGGGCATTTGTTTTTATTTCAAAAATAAGAAATTTGATTGTTGTCTTTCGCTAATTAAGATTTGAGATTGAGAGTTAGATTAAGGCTTCACTATAGAATTACTAGGCTATAATTCTTTCATAATTGTATCAGTGCAATGTCCTCACAAGGATAGTAAGACTCACGTGTGTATGACTGTAAGGCGCTTCAGTGTACTTTTGCAGTAGTGATGCAGAGACATGTAATCCTCTTCACCTTGCTCTAACACTCTGTCAGACTTTCTGCACATTAGTGTCAGTGTGTATGTGTGTGTATGTGCTGCTTATCTTCCCGGTGCTCTGGACTGGCAGATGGCACATATCTGTAGCAGCCATCTGGAGTGTAGAGCATGGGTGAGAATTGGCATAGAACATTAAGCATCACACTTATCATGCTTCAGTCACTTCTAGCACATCACAAAACATGTACAAGGAATAACCTGTTTAAAATGCACAGAGATGCATGTACCATTTCGACAACGTTATGTTTGGCTACCTCACACCCCGAGAAATGTAGTCTCAGGATCCTTCAGTAAACCCAGACTAACAATCCAAAATCTCATAACGACATACGTTTTGCTGTTAGTGTCTCTGTAATAAATGACTATTTAATAGAAGTTAATAATTAATCTGCTTTATTATTAAAAACTTAATAAACTGAAACATTACAGGCTTTCTGTGTTTCTATTGATACAGAATGCAGTGATGAAATCATATTAGTATTATTACTAAGATAGTAATATTATTATTATTAATTATATTATTAATATTTAGAAATTAAAAAAGGCTTATTGTACTTTTTATAGTTTCTTTTATTGGAATGTCCACAAAACAAGTTTCTGTTTGTTCCTGTTACAACACATTATTGTATGTATTATTTACATATTATTTACTTATTACAACATATTCTAACATATTAGCTATAAACTGTCAACCACTCACCAACGTATTTTTAAATCCTTATGCAAATTTAAAAAACATGTTAATAAAAAAAGCACTGTTTACTGAGAAACCAGAAAGACTTTTATGATTATGGATACGATTATGAAAGGTGATTTGCTTTACACATTTTACACATGCTTTACACAGCACATTTTTTCAGAGTCATTTTGTTAAAGGCAATTCCAAAATTTTCTTCACCAAACTAATGAATTTATGAAATCAGATGTATTTATTGTTATATTAGGTTTAGGCATTGTTGTTTCATGATTAATGATCACAGTATTTCTACAAATTCCTATAAACATAGTATGCTGTTATGACAAACATGAACATATCAGCAAAGATGCACAAACTGAACTGTTCTAATTGGGCTAATGTGTAAACAAGACTAGGATCAAACCAGAGTAACATTACAACCAAGGATTCACAAAGTCTATGTAAGAGCCTCAGTTATTTAAATCTTTGTGTAGTTTGGGAACAGGTGTGTGTATAATCAGGGCTCTGGTGACTGCTGGTGGACTCCAGTTAGTGTTTTGGTCAATTGTCTATGTGTTAAACCCTGAGTGACTACAGGTGCTAACATGACATACTGTATATATCTAGTTTACATCAAGTGAATGGTGGAACAGAGGAAAATGACAGTATGGCATGTGTATCCAGACCATGGAAATAGAAGAGAGGTTGAGAAAAGGAGAATCAATAAGAGTTAGGAAAAGGAAGTAGACATGCTATAGGTCACTTCCTTTCACAGTGTGCTAATAGAACATCTACATTTTCCCTAGAACATCAGCTGGAAGGAATAGAAGAGACAACAAATATCCAGTGGTCTAATAATATTACTGTCTGAAAAGTCCTTTTAATGTGTGTGTGTGTGTGTGTGTGTGTGTGTGTGTGTGTGTGTGTGTGTGTGTGTGTGTGTGTGTGTGTGTGTCTCGAGGTAACACAAAACACATCTGGAGAGTGACACGAGGTGTAAGGGATATTTTTAGCAGCACTTCTTGATCCCCTTTGTAGGAAGTCTCAGAATAAACATTTTCTACACATACACATAGACCTTACATTTCTTTCTTGCTTAAAGACAGTCCTGAGTAATTTAGAGCAGACGGCCCATATGATTCCAGTCTGCTCTGTTTTCTTTCCCTGCCCCCGTCCACTTATCCTGCTCACATTTGGTCTTGTTGTGTGAGAGAGTACATAGTGTCTGACATGTTAAGTCTCACTGTTTAGAATATTTTTGTGTATATATCCAGCAAACTTCACACACAACCTTATTCACACCATGCAGAAATGTGAATATTAGAACTTGACAGCATCTGTGTAGAATCTGACAGGGTACGTCTGTCTGACCAGTCGGCTATTTAAACCCTGAAGGAAGCCATTAATCGGTTTGGAATTTAGCTTCTGATTCATTATGATGTCATTTTTACCAGTTTTATATTAGCATATATCAGTTACATCATGATTTATACATCCCCCTAACCAACAAGATTAAATCATTGCAATTTTTCATCACACTAATACTACATTTTTGTACTAAGCATTCTAAAACAGCTTGTTTTTTGTTTTGTTTTTTGTCGTGTTTGGGTTTCAATCGCAGAGGAATAACTCCCCACCATGCTCCAATGGCAAAACTGTACCTGCCAGCTGAGACCTTGCTTCTGGAGCACAGAGGTGGGGTCTCCCACAGGGATGAATCCAAGCTGGAACTCCGTTGTGCTACATGTCCTGTATATCTGTATGTTCATAAGAGTATGATCAGTAACACTCTGACTGGATTGAAGTGCTCCTTCTAGGGTTTCCCAAAATGCAATTTGTTGACCATTATTACAGTTTGGTCCTTTTTAATACCAATCCAGAATTTTGCAAGTGAACCTTCTAACAGAAAATATTGTTAGGTGCTCTGAAGATGGGTGGATAATCAGCTGCATTTTGCCATGGCATTGGTGGGATCAATTGAAAATAATTATTTTGGTCAAATTACAGCAGGCCAGTGTTTTGGTATTAGCCAGGTATTGTGGGATCATGATGCTATTCAACTAAGCAGTTCTTGTTTCTTAATGTAACTCATACTCCAGCTAATCTGTGACACAGCGCTTTTCCAGTAGCTACTGAGCTAGGGTTACTACATCATTTCCTGAACTTTATACAGAGTATATACTTAACACTTTATAAATTATATACACAGGGTTTTATGGAGCTTGTGGCTGATTTTAGTCTTCATAACAAACACTAACAACGAAGAAGATTCCTAGGTCCAATTTACCCTAGTTTACACTAGTACACTAGCAAACAACAGACAATCACTCATTTTTATGTGTGTGTGCACCACAGAGCAATTGACAAGAAGTGAGCATGACAATACATCATAACAAGTGACATTTATTTTGAGGTTTCTGTTTGTTTTGTTATTCTGAGGATCTGTTCCTGGCTCCACCCATATATTTAGTACTATTGATGGTGTTACCAGAAAAGCAAAATGTACAGTTTAGATCATTTGGCAGAGAAAAAACAACCCAATTTACAATTACTATAATTATTATTTTTATTTTTTACCTAAATATTATTTTTAAAATAAATGTTAGATATTTATGTATATATAATATACCGTGATGGAAAGTGTAGTGCAAAATTTCTACTAGTGAATGTATTCCTGTTCACATATGAACAGTATGGTGTACAGAATGGAATTTCCTCAGGAGTGTGTACATATTGGCTAAGGTTTCATAATTGATCTGTCATAATCATACCCTTGTGCTGCTCTTACTAGGCGGTGTGGATATGTAAATGTGTATATTTTGGACCTATCTGCAAGTGAGTGAGACTGACCCAAGACGTTCCATGAATAATTTGGTTGGACTTGCTTACACTGGCATGCTGTTACAGTGCCAGGCATTGATTCACTCCTCAGCAGGCTATGTAGAGAAACCATGGCGACTGCAGCCTTCCATGCGTAGCCCCAGAGCGGCTGGCAGTCTCGGCTGCACCTGCACACGTAGACACGTCTGTGATGGAGAGAATGAGCCAGGGAAACAGAGAACAAATTGGGGTACTTTAGAAACAGAAAGTTTTGGTAAAGAAGAAAATGATTCCAGCTTTTCTGTATTCCATGGAGGAGAGATTCTGACAGGGTCATCATCATTTCAGACACTTGTGTGCCATTTTTTTAAATGGGGGTTTGTTCCAGTGCTAAAATGGAGTGTGTTTGTGTGTGTGTTTGTGTGTTTGTGTGTGTGTGCACGCTTTTGTCAGCAAAATGTCTCCCGCCTGGATTAGCTGAAATCACACCAGCTTGTAATTACATAAATTGGGTCAAGTTTGGATTAGAAACAGGTCAGCTTTGAAATGGTGCATTGTGAGTGAGGTTTGGGAAATGTCTTGGTTATTAGAGCTTCCTTTTACACTGTGAATCCCTCCTACTTACAGACAGACATATAAAACAGATGTCTCAGAACCTCTTCTCCAAATTGCAGACACTTGAGTGTTATAATAGTGAAGTAGCGCCTGTCCTATTTATTATAGATTTTCCATATGCTTTCATAGCTGCCACAAGTGGCAGAACATGAGCTTTCACATGAGTTGTCCCTCAGGGAACCCCTTTGCCTCCCCACTGTTGCTCGACAAAATGCTTCCTTAAGCGTGGGCAGGTGCTGGATGGACATGGCAGAATGCTGAATGGAGCATCTCAGGTTCGGGAAAAGCTGTGGGAGTCGCACGCGTCCGGTTAGGGCAGAAGGCCAGGGGACTGTTGTATGCAGGAAGAAGCTGAGCTCTTTCAGGATGGAGCTGTCAGCCGTTCCCTCAAGGGAGGGGAAGGGAAAAAGAAGCTGGCAGGTGTGAGTGTATGAGTGAGTGAGTGTCTGTGTGTGTGTGCATGTGTGTGTGTTTCAGTGTTTGAGTGAGTGAGTGAGTGTCTCTGTGTGTGGGGTTGTCATTAGAGTATGAAGACAGAAATTTGTAAGAAGACAGAAATTTGTAATTTAATTAATCAGTAATCAAAGTAAGTAAGTAAGAGATAAAAACTAAACATTATCTGTCTAGTTCTGTACTGTTTATCCTACACAGCGTTAATTGGAACCTGGATCCTAGTTCAGCACACTCCCTACAGAGGACTCCCTGGACTGGGTGCCAGTTTAACACAGGGCACATTCACACACTACAGACATATTAGATGTGCCAATTAGCTGAAAACACATGCCTTTGGTTTAGGGAGGAAACCGATCTCAAGGAAACCCAGAGAGCACAGAGAGGACATGCAAACTCCATGTACACAGGGTGGAGGCCCGACTCCCCACTTCTGGAAGTGTGAGACAAACAATAACAATAGTGTTAAGCAATAAGCCACTATACCCTCTCCATTTTAGAGCTGGAACATTGGCGTGTCTGTACATTACCTGAGCAAATCTTTGTATTTCTATGTTTGTTCAGGACAATTGGTAGGTGTGGGTCATTTTTCCATATCCTGACCTGTTCAGCTGTCTGACCTTTTACATTTCCTTCCTCTTAATGTTACCTGTAGCACTGCACTCACTGTCCCTCCCAGTGAGTCAGAGCACAAAATAGATTACAACACTGTGCTTTTTTATTTCTGACAGTGCTAAATAACATAAACCAGACATTTCATCATTATTTAGAGATTAGACAATTTAGACAATTTTTGTTCAGTTTGGATGATGATTCAGGCTGTGGAATCAATGATTTTAATTAATTCTCCTGTTTTATATTGTATAAGCCTCACCCACTATAAAATTTATATTTAATTTATATAAATATATATATAAATTTATATGAAATTTATATTAGCTGATGCATTTTCTTTAACATGCATTTGATGCAGCCCTATGCAGCCCAGAGTAACTATTACCAAATGTATTATTGATTATTTTCCGATAAGAACATTCCCAAAATTGTATTATTTTCTTATGTATGTATTTATAAAGTTATTTCCTCTCTCTCTCTCTTTTACCTCTCTTAACTCCAAGTTAACTTAAACAAACAACAACAAAAAAAAAACAAACAAACCCACACACAGGAAACCAAGAAACCAGGAATCACAAAGCCACTATTCTGAGAACCTATCTGACATTAGAAAGCACTGACACTAAAGTAAATAAATGTCTTCTCACAGAAATAAAATAGTCATATCAGCAATTGGATTATGTTGTGTTTACCCCATACAAATCCTTGTTAATGACCTGTATAGCATCTTTACTAATACACATATTTACCAGTTACTTTAGCAAAATATTTTCAGGAAGCGAACTAAACTTTTGGATTGGTTTTGCAGATCTGTGTGTATGTTTTGTGCTTTGGGTGTATCCCATAATCAGAGTTAAATGTAGTACAAAAAAAAGCTGTATTTTAGGTGCATGTGGTGTAATAAAGCCGATCGTGCTTTTCACCATGTGCTACTGCAGTAGACCAGATTAGCACAGGCCTCTCCCATTCTCTCCTGCAATAATGATCTTTAGGAAACAAAGCGGACAGGAAAGGCAGACACCGTGAGGAAGAATAGAGGGATATCCCTTTACCAGACTCCCTCCTTTTTCCTTTAGACCTGGCTGGAGAGAGGGAAAAGGCAGAATGGGAGGACCTGCCTGAAACTTTCATATATCACCTTATGAAAGCTATTAGACGTTCTAAAAAGTTTATAGTTACAGACTAATTACATAAGGTTGAGCAAACATATGTGTGTACGCATGCAAGCATGATTCTACCAGATATATCAACCTTACATTAAGATCATATTTCAGTCATTTGTTTCAGTCACAGGAAACACTTAATAGTTTCTTAAATCGTCAGATGTTGCTAGTAATCCTTATCTTACATTGTTTTATTTGTATTGGACTCACATAGATGAGTGTGTTTTTTCAGCTTTGCATTATTTTCAAATGTGTGTTGTACTGAACTTGATATGAAAAGCTGTGTTGTAGTTCACATCAGTCACATAGAACATGGGCTGATATTGAACTAAAGATCTCTCTCTTTCACGAGATACCATTTTCTTTTTCAGATTTGTTCACTATTGTTCACAATTTAAATTAAACATGAACATCTGATTTGACCTCAAATAACCTTTTGTTTGCTTAGTGACCTCTTCACTTTGAACTCTGCCTTACTTTCTAGCTAGTGCCTTGTTGTGGTTATATGCTCCTGACTTCAGTGTTTGATTCTTGTTTGCCTAATGGTCGGTTATGCCTGTTTTTCTAGGTGCTACCAGGGACATTGGTTCTGCTCTGACCCGAATGTGCATGCGCCACCGCAGCATCGAGGCCAAACTGCGACACTTCACCAAGTGAGTGATCGATGCAATCATGGTCCCATATTACATTTAGCTCTGCCTTCCCTTCAATTAAGAGTGAGAAAAAAGTAGCTGACCATGCCAGGCATTGATTTTCCACTGTGCAGATAACCTTACATTCTCATCGATCAATCCACTGCTTAAAGGGCCTGATGGGTTATTTTCTGCAGTGAGTGAATTTACACTCAAATTATAACTAAAGGCCTAATAAACACTGGAAATGCTTTTATATCCACATTGCTTATGCAATCGCTTTTTTATTGATGCGTTGATATTCCACCACACTCAGTGCTCTAATGGAGAAACTGGTCACACCACTCCAAGACAAGATAGAGGAGTGGAAAAAGACAGCTGCTCTTCTTGATAAAGACCACGCCAAAGGTATGGCTGATGTCTGAATTTAGTCTTTCTTTAATTTGTACTTTGTAATGATGCTGGGTCTCTCATTATTTCTGTCTTTATTTCGGGTTACAGAATACAAACGGTCTCGACAGGAGATCAAGAAGAAATCCTCTGATACTTTGAAGCTACAGAAAAAAGCCAGGAAAGGTGTGTTACACTTTATTCATTTTTACCATCATAACAGTTTGTTTGACATTCTACAGCATTTTACATTACATTGTGCTAAGACTGACATGGGCATCATGCCACTCATATTACACTCATATAGGGCAGTGGCAGCTCATTGGTAAAGATGTTGAACTACTAATCGGATGGTTGCGAGTTCAAATCCCAACATCACAAAACTCCCACAATCTTGAATGAGCAAGAACCTAAATACTCATTTACAACTGCTTAGTTGTGTAAAAAAAAGAGTATAAAAGTAAATTGCACTAAATAAGGATATATGCCAACTGCAAATATAAATCATGTTTAGCACTCAATAGTGATATAAGTGATAAAACACATACAATATAAAACAAATTATGTGGATCATCCTCGATTCAAGTCCCTGAAAATAAACTATAGAAGCCACAGTAGTGCATTAGAGCAAGCGTATTAATATAAACCTGCGATTAGGATTACTGCATGCACTACTCTCAGAACTGCTGATCTAGAAAATTAACCCACATCCTCACATTCATACAACAATGTGATAAACAGTGCAGCCCAGTAGCACCCTCTGGTGGAGACACGATGCAAAAGCATGTTGTCTGTCAGCTTTAAGTGTTTAATATCTATGCTGTGTTTGTTCTTCCTTGACATTCTCACAATTTTTAAACACAATTGCAAACACAATTCTGTTGCATTCTTCCTCACTTCTGCAATCCTTTGTCTCTGATGTTCTTTATCTCACCTGCTTTTTTTCTCTATCTTCCTCGTGCTTTTGCTTGCTTGACCTGTGCACCATAAAAACTTTAGACCTCCCAGGTATGTATTTAAACACAAGATATTATGTATTGCATTTAGCTTGTAGACCATTTCGTTTAGCTTGATAGAATTTGTCTCGACTCCATTCTTATTTTTTTGCATGCTGTGCTGTCATTGAAGGATGCTAGTAGTGCATGTGTCTTTGTGTGTTTAAGACACACCATGCTTCTGTTTCTGAATGTATTCGATCTCTTTTACAATCTGGGTGTATAAAGATCCACCAACTTGCCTCTGATTATTTCTTTAACTGTCCAGATTCTCATTTCAGTTAATGTTGACATTCTACATTTGAATATCCTCATATTGTTTATTAACATCTTCAGACGTCTTATATCATGTTCTCATCATAAACACTGCTTGCCTGTCATCATTGCAGTTTCATGGATCTCTCTATGCACAGTATCTCTCTATTACTATTCCACAATCTATTTACTCTATTTTGTTAGGTCTCACCTGCCCTTTTGTTTCTTCTTTACCTGTTTATATCTCACAGGTCGAGGAGGGTTGCAGCCTCAGTTGGACAGTGCTATGCAGGATGTGAGCGACATGTACTTGCTGATGGAAGAGACGGAGAAGCAAGCTGTGCGCCGAGCTCTCCTTGAAGAGCGTGGTCGCTACTGCACTTTCATTAGCTTCCTGCAGCCTGTAGTGGTGAGTCTAGTGAATACTCTGTGGCGTAATCATGACTTGATGGCTCGATGACTGGGGTGAATGTAAAGAATCTGAACTGATTGTGTGGGTTTTTGTTTTTCAGAATGGAGAGGTTTCTATGCTGGGAGAAGTAACTCACCTCCAGGCCATTATGGATGATCTTTCTGTGCTGATCACTGATCCACATAAACTGCCAGAGGCCAGTGAACAGGTGCTTTTCTAATGAAGACTTACTATAGATCACATGCAACATACATCGGAAAACATACATGTACATACATAAAATAAGCTTACAGCCGACCATCAAGGCACAACCTCTTTTAGATTCTTTAGTAGATACTTCCAGCACTTATTGCCTGTGTTTAGATGGATAGATGATGAAACATTTTAATTACCAAACATGAACTGTATTGTCCATCAATGGCTGGGAAATATTTGATCTGTTGGCATATCCATGCATTGCACACATCTGTCAAATGGCAGGAAAAGGAGCATTAAAGGCTGTGGTTGAAGCAAGGATTGTACATTTGATATTTTTCTTTACCAGGTTATCCTGGACTTGAAGGGTTCTGACTACAGCTGGTCCTACCAGACACCCCCATCCTCCCCCAGCAGTACTGGCTCCAGGAAGAGCAGCATGTGCAGGTGTTTCCCACATCAGTTGTTTTACACTGTTAATGTGATGTATACCCCGGCTGTAGAATACATTCATTGGTGTTATATTTTACTGCACAGCAATGCTTGTTTTCTTCCAGATATAGTTGTTACTTCATCTATTAATGGAGCAGATTATTATTGTTAGAATACTCTTTGAAATGAACTAATGAAAATTAAGTCTTCACCTCTTCACACCTACAGTAATCCCATTATTTTAGCTGAAACTAAACATGCCTCCTGAGTTTAAGTTATGAAATGGTAACAGGTGCCTGAAACAAAGAAAACAAGCAAGATTTACAGCATAGGATATTTTTTTATTTTTAAGATAACTTTTTGGTTGATTTGGTGTAAATTTGATGATTTTTAAATGGCATTTAATAAATTACATACTGATTATTTAAATCTTACACAATTATTTTTTATTTTAAATAATTATTTAAAACCCAACACAAAAATGAGTCATTCTTATCCCTAATTTACTGAAAGCTTTGATTTTTAATCTCTCTCTCTTTTTTTTTAGTTTGGTGCATCTACCACCAGGTGGCGCTCATCGCCTGAGCAGCGTCTCCTCTCATGATTCTGGATTCATCTCCCATGATGCCAACATGCACTCCAAACCTCCTTCTCCCATGCCATCAGACATTATAAGCCAGGTGATTCATCAATCCATGGGTGACGGGCACAAAGTCTGGCACAATACAATAACAAAACAAAACCATAAACTAAAGCTATTTATATTTAAAACATATTTACATCAATAATCCGAAGGTAGAATTAGATGTTTCAAGGTAGAAGAAGGGTTTATAGAAATGATTTAACTTTATTAGTTTATTCCATATATTTAAGTTTATTATGCATTTTTGTCTATATGTCTATCTATAAAAATATGAGATCTTATAGTAACTTTGAGAAAGAGATCTCAAAAAGAGCAAGAACATTTTTAAGTGTTCTTTGTTTTTGCTTTCATGATTTTTTTTTTCCATAAGTATCTGCAAAATCACTGGAGTAACTCCGTTTTGAGTCAGTTATTCAATCACGTTTACCACCAATGCCTGAAATGATTCCGAATTGTTTTAGACACAGTTCTGATTTGCATCCAGTGCAACAGAATTAACCTTTTAAAGATTTAACCAATGCTTCCACTCAGCATTTCACTCTTGTAAGATATGAGCCCACTCAAACCAGGGTCTGCGAGGAATTTTAGATATTGCTGCTCTAATGTGAAGAAGTTGAGCAGTAGGTATTAATGTGCCATTTCAGTGTTTCATTTTTATCTTGAGATGGACAATTGTGTAGTAATCTAATAATGACTGCATACTTCTAGGAATGTGTTTCTATTTAACATAATGAAAGTAAAGCATCATTAACACACTATCTTTTTTCTTAAAAGAAGTCATCCAGCTCTGCATCCTCTGAAGCTTCAGAGACATGTCAGTCTGTAAGCGAGTGTGGCTCTCCCATAGCAGTGAGTATTACACCCTACACCTTAATCTGTAACTCAGGAACATTGCAAACTTCACATAATATGTGTTACAATATGCTTCCTCGCTCACACTTTTGCCATTTTTGCTTCTTTTGTGTTTTTCTCAAATATATATTTTGTTGGGTCTGATTTTGTGTTATGGCCTGGATGGGGTTCTATGTTCAGCTCTATAATCTTTAGGGAGTTAAAAATTCATTTATTTCCAGACCTGGAAATGTATAAAAATTCAGAAAACAATTAGGAAAATGTAGGAATACTCTGGATTCCTTCGTAGGGATATTCTCTAAAGTAGAATGAAAATTAAAAAGTTATGAAAATAAAATGTGTTGCTTTTACACATTTCCTGATTTTCTGCATTAACAGTTAACATTTCACTTTTTCCTCTTTCTTGATTCAGCTTATGATTTGTAAGAAAACAATGAAAAGATAGAAAGTCCAAAAAATAATTACTTCTACTACACTGCCTTATTAAGCGTAGTGGAGTCTGTCCTCCATAAACATTCTGACATTCTGACCAAATGTCATTCCGTCTCCACAGTTTGGCTCGTCCTTCACTACTTTCCACCTTGCTCACACTTACAATGGCACCATCAGATCTCTTCCCTTTATACCCTATAATCATTCCCTTGGATCACACTCCCCCTCACCCACAACCAAAGTTCATCACTGGAAGGTTTGTTTTTATTTTGGCCAGTTGGTCATGTTTCATATTAATTTATGCATTCTGTTTTCTTGCTTTTCATTCTTTAATTCATTTAGTTTTATGTACACTTTTTCTTTTAATTTATCGCTTGCCACCTATATAACGCACACTTGATTTCCCTATTTAATATTTGCAATTACAAGTACATAACTACAAATATTCTTCTATAGACAGGTAAGTGTGTATTTTGCTCTTATTTTCGTTGCGTTGATTTTACTTGCTTTTTCCCCCCCAGCAACAGGACTGGTCTAAAATACCTCACTATGAGCAGCAGGGGGTGGCAATGCAACGCAGGAGTGAAGTTTTGGAGTCCCCTAATGGAGCGAGAGGGTCTCTACACCCTGAGGATCCTTACAGGACTAGAGTGAATCCACCAAACATCAGTGTCAAGGTGAATAGAAAATGACTATCTAGACAAGATTTTCTAACTCTGTATGAATCCTTATGGAAGGATATGTATCCTTGTCTCTCATCACCTTCTTTTTTCTCCTCTTCAAGCATGGGAAACCAATGATGTCAGCAGCTAGTGAGCTTGCCATGGTTCTGACACGTGGTCTGAGTATGGAGCAGCAAAAGAGCAGCTGTGACTCCCTGCAATATTCGAGTGGATACAGCACACAGAACACCACCCCGTCATGCTCTGAGGATACCATCCCCTCACATGGTAACCCTACTTCCAACATACACACACATATTACAGGCATTTACCACACATGCGCCAATGATCATGCTTCACATCAACTTTTCAATGGAAATGCAAGGAAAACCCACACATGTTAATGTTTATTTAAAAAAAAACACAATTATAAGCAGCCAAAAACAAACAAAATGCAAAATCAAATGAAAAACATCTAAAGAAAAGAAGCATTGTCTTTACTATCTTGGTCTCTGTTTGTGATTTGATTCTGGATTAATATGAGATGTTTCAGGAGAATGTATAGAGATGGGAGAACTAAAACTTCTCAGAGGATAGGAGGCATTTATAAACATGCAAACACAAGCGTGTTCATATACAAGGTATCTAAGGAATAAAACTAGATAGGGAGTGCTCTTAGAGGAAAGAAATAAAGAACAGCACGTGTTAGGGTTTTACACCGATTACAACACTTCTAATTTAATTTAATAATGAAAATGCTGTACAGCTGATAACAGAAGTTACAAGAATGATACTAAGAAATCAGAAAGTGCAAGACTATCAATGGCAGAACATACTGACTTACAAAGGTCTGACAATGGACAGAACATCTGAAAAACCTGAAAAACCATCTCAACAGTTAATGTCTTTCTTGGTTGAATAACACATTTATAATGTTTATAATTTGAATTAGACTATCTGTTTTTCCCCTCCAAATTTTTTATGAAATATTTTTATATTTTTTTTAAACTTTACATTCTTTGGTAAAGAACTTTTCAACAGAAATTCACACTGGCAGTAGTTTAAAAAAAATGAACTGAACAAAAACTGGAATATACTTACATTTAATTAGGTTCACCTCAAAATATGACATTTTGACACAAACAAAACATAATCTGTAAAAGAAAAACTGGCTACATTTATCACGCATAATGACCCCTCAAATCTTTTTACAGCTTCCGACTATGACAGCTACTCAATGAATGGCGATGTTGACTGCGATGCTCAGTCAGACTTTGACAAATCTTCTACTGTCCCTCGGAACAGCAATCTGGCCCAGAATTACCGTCGCATGATCCAGACCAAGAGACCTGCAAGCACTGCAGGGCTTCCTGGAGGTGTGGGTGGTCATGGTGCACTTGGATCCAATGGCAAAGGAGGAGGTGGAGGAGCTGTCATATCTTCTGGTACAGCGACCATTCGTCGGACCCCATCCTCCAAAGCTGGCGTGAGACGCACCCCTTCTAATGTAGGTCCGATTCCCATCCGTCCTCCCATTGTCCCAGTGAAGACACCAACTGTGCCAGACTCACCTGGCTTCCCCAGTCCTCCCCCGGAGCACAATGGCAGTGAGGAAAGCTTGTACAATGAGGAATCTTTGGAGAACCTGGAATTTAAAGCTTCACCAAAACGAATGAGCCTGCCGAACCCAGTGGCTTGGGGCACAGGCACTGGGATTCGCAGTCATGTCCAACAGCCTGGAGCTATGCCTTTCAGCACAGAGGAGGACCAGCTTTTGGCTGCCAACCGCCACAGCCTGGTGGAGAAGATTGGTGAGCTGGTGGCTAGCGCTCATGCTCTTGGAGATGGCCAGTTCCCATTTCCTGCAGATCCCCAGGCTATTGTAGGATGCCAGGAGTACCCAGCACCCCTATCAGAAAGTGATGACGTTTTGAAGTCCATCCGTAGAGGAGTGCGTCTCAGGAAAACTGTCTCTAATGACAGGTCAGCACCCAGGATCATGCGATAGCTTCACAAAGAAATTGCTAAAAAGAATTGTGCAAATTAAACTAAAAAGGCAGGCCATTGTCATGTGTTGTATAAATGGACATAATTATTGTCTGGACTATTGAAATTGGTAGGAATACTACCATATATTGGAAAGACTAAATATAACGAAATTACAGCTTAAGAGATGAGAATACGTTTAAAGTACATATTAACATTCTAGTTATGTCTTGTATACTTTGAGCTTTGATTTGTAATTACTATGTAAATCATATGTTATTCAAGTGTAACTGACGTAAAGTGAGTTTGACTAATTTCCTTTCTCCTTAGGTAATGGCTTTGTAAAAAAATCCCAAAGTGTCTTCATGTTGATCAAAAAGGTGTTTGTGTTGAACAGCACCAACGTAACTTAGTCACACTCAGAAGGGACCACATGAACAAAGTACTGTATATACTGTAAACTGCCAAATAAAACATCCCAAGTGTACCACATGTTATAGTAGAAATGTGGGTTTTTACTGTGGGTTTTAATGTGGCTAATACTTCTCTTGATTCTAGGAGTCCACATAATGTGTGGTGGTATGGGAAACAAATGTATTTGGACACCTGATCATCATAGTCATATGTGGGTCTTTCCTAACATGTTGCCAGAATTTTAGAAGCACACACTTGAATAGGATCTTTAACCTTAGGAAGACAGTGCCACTGTATGCAAAGTTAGGTCCATAAAGAGATAGTTGCTAAGGTTGGTATGGAGGAACCCTGCACAAAGCCTTGATCTCCCTTTGGGATAACAGAAACTCAGACTGTGCTTCCAGGCCTCCTCACTAATCAGTGCCTGACTTCACTAAATCTCTTACGGCTGAATGCAAATCCTCACAACCTTGCACCAAAAGCTAGTGGAAATCCTTCAAAGAAGAGTGGAGGATATGATAACAGCAACATGTGACTAAATCTCACTCACTCACTCACTCATCTTCTACCGCTTATCCGAAATTCTCGGGTCACGGGGAGCCTGTGCCTACCTCAGGCGTCATCGGGCATTGAGGCAGGATACACCCTGGACGGAGTGCCAACCCATCACAGGGCACACACACACACACTCATTCACTCACACACTACGGACAATTTTTCCAGAGATGCCAATCAACCTACCATGCATGTCTTTGGACCGGGGGAGGAAACCGGGGTACCCGGAGGAAACCCCCAAGGCACGGGGAGAACATGCAAACTCCCCACACACAAGGCGGACGCGGGAATTGAACCCCCGACCCTGGATGTGTGAGGCGAACGTGCTAACCACTAAGCCACCGTGTCCCCCGGATATTCCATAGCCACCGGATATTCCATAAACACATATAGATTTGGTGTCTAAAAGCCACAATGTCCATGATCAAAATGAAATGTTTAAATGGATTATTTCTGGGTAAGATACATGCAAAAGAGCAACACATTTCAGGTCAGAAAAAAAATATATAGTACAAAATGTCAACATTTCCACCCAATTTTTCTTTTGGTGCTCAATCAAAATTCGGGTTACCTACAATCTATAAGGTTTTTGTGTGGGTAACATTTCTAAAATAAAAAGAAAAAAAGAAAAGAAAGGGAATTTGATCTGAAGCATTTTCTGAACAGGATTAGCGGTAGAAGATGGATGGATGGATGGATGGATGGATGGATGGATGGATGGATGGACTTTATCACAAGTTTAAAAAGAAAAAACCTTGGACCAGGGATATATTTTAACCAGTAGAGAGCGCCAGAGATATCTATCTATCTATCTATCTATCTATCTATCTATCTATCTATCTATCTATCTATCTATCTATCTATCTATCTATCTATCTATCTATCTATTCATGGAAGCGCGTTCACACAAATTGCAAATTAAAGCGCATTGAATATTGTCATTTAGCCTTCATTTTCATTTTAAATCCAGTCAACAACAGTGATGACAAAGCATATAGGTTTTATTTTTTATAAAGATTCATACAATGCATACATTTAACAGTGATGCTTCTAATTCTTTGCCACATGCTGCTGTTACCCAAAGCAAAGAGATTCAACTTTGAATCTACAGTATATGGAGGATTGTCTCCCGCACATCTGCTGATAAATCTAACTGATGTCGGGATGTTGATGTGGCAGCTGGAGATCATGAGAACGTCAGTCACTCGTTCTCATCACTGCCTCGTCACTCGAGCTGTGTGTTTTTGTGTCATGGTGCAGTTCAGTTCACTTCAGCTCAGCTCAGCTCAGCTCAGCTCGCACACCGCGCCCCGGGCCGCGCGCACGGCGACGTGACAAGAGCATCGGGTGCGCGGCGAAGTGGCGCGCGTGTCATTTCAACTGACACACGCGTTCGTCCGTCTATCCGCGCGCTGCTCGGGCGCAAATGCGAGGACACGGCAACAAGACAGCGCGCGCGCGCGGGGGGAAATAATAAACTCGTCAGATCTGATCCTGGCCCTTGGAGTCAGAGTGCACGAGTAAAGCGGAGAGGAACGAATGAGCAAATCGCGTCGTTTACTTGTTTTCTTTCGCACCTGAGATGGGTTCCGTGCCGCCACTCAGGTGAATAACAAAGGGTTCCCTTTTCATCTGTTATGAATCTTACTGATAAAGGCAATGTACATGCATGCTAATTGGCAAGGAGGAACATCTGTACACATGAATATTCATGCATCTATCCAATCAACCAATCATGTAGCAGCTGGGCAATGCATAAGGTTATAAAAGATACAAGCAATGTGTCGGAAAATGTGATCTCAGAGACCTGTGGCATCATTGACCGGTTTAAATATTTCAGAAATTTTGGATCTCCTGAAATTTTTACACACAACAGTCTCTACAGCTTTAAACACACACACACACACACACACACACACACACACACACGCACGCACGCACGCACGCACACACACACACACACACACACACACACACACACACACACACACACACACACACACACACACACACACACACACACACATAATCAGTGAACAACCAAAAAGCATCAGTTCTACAGCCAGAAACATCTTGATAAATAACCACTCTTTCCAGACACAATGAGCAGAAAAACATATCAGAATGCACAACAAGCAGAACTTTAGGTGGATTAGCTGCAGGAGAAGACCACATTCCTATCAGATAGAAACAAGAATTTTCAGTGTGGCGCAAAAGAAGAGTCACACGTTCAGCATGACCAATCTGCAGAATATTGCGATGCAATCAGTTCAACATAGACAAGAGTCTGAAAAGAATATTGCCCTTTCCAGTATTATTATGGTGAACTTATAAAGTGGTCAGTTAGTGTATATTTCACATAGCTGAACTATAATCTAGTCAGTATTTCACATGTCTCAAATCATACTGCTTTCCTTATGAATCAGAGTTATGACCTCCACTTAACACTTGCAAAAATTACCTAGATTCTATTGCGGTGTAGAAGGTGGGGATGATTTTAAAGTCCTCGTATACATCGGGGAACCCACATTGATTAGCTAAATATGAACCGCCTAGGCTAGAAAATCTCTAGTCTTTCAGGAAGCTCACAATTAATTATGGTACCCATAACATTATTAATCATTAACATACCATATATGATAGAATAACTGTTTAATAACAAATTTGCCTTAAACAATATAATTTGTGTAACCTATAATATTATTTGTAATTATAAAATCATTTGAATAAAACTTTACTAAATCTGATGCAAATACATGGACAAAAGCAAACATTTTATAGTGGCCTTTATACTGTATGATTGTTTCATTAAGTCATGAGCTTAGTCATGAGATTGACCTAGATTCTTTGTGGTATATTAATACTAGGTTTATCAAGTTTATTTGAGGTAGTTTTTAAAAGGTGTTTTATATTCCAGAACTTTGTGTAAGATTTTTCTTCACTGAACCATCTTTCTAATGTATTACTAGTGCTAATTTTCATTCTCATCAGCTATCATTTTCGCTCCTGTCTCAGATTTGATGGGTTGTGCCAAGGTAGAACAATCTGCCAATCTTTTATCCTTTTAGGAGTAAGTGGCCCGTTACATGCGCTCCTGATGTGAAATAATTCTTGTGTTCTTTTAAAAACACAGACACCATTGACAGAAAGCTGTTGACGGATGCTGATGCTTTCAATACTTCAGAGGCTAGTGATGAATTACTGCAGACAAACAGTGCTGAGCTTGCAAATATGTCCAGCCACAGTCTGATATCAAAGCTGGGAGAGGAGGATGTGTTCACATCACAAAGCATCTCACACTGCTTCACTCTGTTTCCATTTGCACTATATTGGTAATTATGTGTAGGATACTGCAGATACACTATAGGTTTTATACCTTTTTCTACTCTTGTTGTTCTAATTGATTTAAATATAATTTATGTACAGATCCTATTACAGGCATTAAACATTAACCCAGAAAAGGCTATATAATACTAAGTTTACAATATATTATCCTATTACACTTGGTTGAAATCTTATTGAATCTTATGATACTTTCATTCAAAGTTCAGTTTTATATACAAAACAATAATGCATATGAATTACAAGACAATGATAATTATGTAATAGGGCTGAAGACAGTATTTTCTGAGCATTACAGGTTTATGAGTTTCAGTGTGTACTATATGTACCTGTGCATACATAATATGAAAAATATAGCACTTATACAGGAAACTGCTGTACAGTATATGAAGATTATGTGTTACTAGTGAAAGTGTGACTAGTGTACTAGTGTAGCTCTCAGATTATGTGTTACTAGTGAAAGTCTACGTGTGATTAAGAAATACATTTCTGCACGGACACATTCATCTGTTCACAAAGGAATCTTCGAATCCTTCCCTCTTGTCACTATTGCTCTTACCCTTAATTTCTTTGTTTCACAAAGTTAAGAAATGTCAAGGATATTTGTTGATGACTTTCTGCTGAGTCATAAATCAAGTAACAAATCAAACTAAATTACCCCATAAGGATGGACAGTTAATTGCAGAAATGCATTTATGTCACATGTGATGGATAAGCTGTGAAAATATCCTCTAAATCATCTTACACCCACCTTTCACTATTACAACAGCAAACAAATAACATTGAGCCCTTGTCACACAGTCCAAAATCGTAAGACAGGTAGTAGACCTGATTGATCTGTAGATTTGGATTATGATTTAGAAAGCACTTTACTTGTCACATAAAATTAAAAAAATCCTTTCAAGGCAAAATCACTCACACACTTTAGGGAAAGTGGGATTTATTCATTTACACACGCACACACACACACATACACACACACACGCACATGCACATGCACACGCACACGCACACGCACACGCACACGCACACGCACACGCACACACACACACACACACACACACACACACACACACACACACACACACACACACACACACACACACTCTTCCTCTCCCCCTTCCATCTCTTGGCTACAAGCCATCACTGAGTGCCATCACAGAGTGGATCTACCTGTAGATGTGGCTGATGTGTCTTGGGCGTCATGTCTGCTGTCAAAACGGGACTTGAGAGACAGTGATGGCACGCCTGGTGAAGCCCCAGTGAGCAGGAGAGGTCATCCCTCACCCCACAGACAGTCTGAGAGACAGCCACATGGCACACATCTCCCAATGACAGCCTGTCACAGACAGGAGCTCCACCATACGGCCCTGTCACCCCCTCACCTGACAAAGCTCAACTCACCATAGGGCCTAACTGAGCATGATCTCACGTCACTGTCAAAACTTGCATTTTTACTGTATGCTCCATCTGCACATTTATATTTTAAGACCAATATTTAATTATCTAAGCCCTATCAAGGACCATACAGTACTTTGGCTGCAACCCACTTAGAAAAAACAAGCTTTCTGCAAAGCTTAATAATGAGACCTCATGGAGATGTTTCTGTTCATAAAGGCTATACAACAAACAATGTCATTTCTTTTGGAATATTTGGTTACACATCTCTTGTCTTAATAACTGTCAACCAGTGCCTTGAGGGTCTTCCTTTCAGAATTAGACCACTATTCCACTAACTGTGTGAAGAATTCAGCTGGAGATTGTGGATTGCTCCTACTATTTGAAATAATGTGACCTGGTTATCCCAGTGCTAATAGATGCATGTAAGCATTTATCATGAAAATTTATCAAGTTCCTTTGACAGGTGTTCTTTGGCTATAACAAATGAGATAACATGATTTTATTCAGAACTATCTCTGTTAATACTGCTCTTACTGAGTTGTGTACACACATCAGTGTTTGGTCAATCCGGGTTTATGCTAATTATTCTCTTTGTCCAATTGTGTAGTCCAACAATGTAGAATGGTGTGAATGATCAAATTTTTGTGATTTCACTATTTAATGAATAGTGACATAGCTGAATCCACTATTTAATGAATATCAAAATCTGGGCCTTAGATGGAAAAAAAATCTTTGATTTGATGCTAGTCCACAGCAGGGCACAATGCACACATATCCTCCTACCTCTAATCCTCCTACTGGCATGTTTTTGTAATGTGGGAAAATGACATGAAAAAAGATCAGAATACGTGAAATGACATACAAACAAAGAAATATATATGGTAATTACCAGTCAGTCAAATTGTCCTATTAAATAATAATAATAATAATTTGTATTTAAAACAAACAAACAAACAAATAAATAATAATTAAAGTTAGTTTTAGGGGCAGAAAGATGTCTTCATAAGTCCTCATTTGTTAAAAAGTATCAATATTCCTCCTTTCATTTCCTCTTATTTTCATGATTTTCTCAAGGATATCTGAAGAATAGAACTTGAGAAAGGCTTGATTTTGAGTACGAGTTGACATTATTCAGTATTACCAGTATTTGCCACCATGATGCTTTTTACAGTCAGCCAAAATATAGTTTTTTAAGCCATCAATCAATCAAAAACACAATTTTAAAACACAATTTATTTTTGTTCTATTTTATTGTTGATAGCACTCTAAATACCGCACTTTCCATTCTGTCATAACAGATTTTGAAACTTATAACCCATGTCAGTGAAGGTGAGCCATGTTGCTTCGATGTGTTGCAACAGCATGATGTTACTGAGCTCGACATCAGACTCAAGGAAAAGGTCATCTGCTTGTCACAGATCAAACTATATGGCTGGACCTCTTAAAACATGGCCAGGGTAAGGGCAGGAGGAGACCAAATGGAGGGTTCATACCAGTGATGGACATGTAGCTCAAACACACACTTCTGTGAACCCTGAGAAGGGTGGGCATCCTGCTGGCAGGTGTCCCTTCTTATATCAGATGCTGGGTGACAGGCATGAGCTTCAGAGGTGGTGCTGGTGGTGATGAGTGGGCAGGGATGTCTCTGTAATGGCATTGTTCCAGAGGACTCTTTAGCATTTACATGACACCATACTGTACAACACTACATAAAAAAGAGGTGGAACTTTCAAAAGCAAGAATCAAGATATGGTTACAACTTGTTAACCAGCAGTGCTTATCCATTTTAATATACAGATTCAAGAAAAAGGATATACCAGCCTAATGGGTTATTTACTTTATTTCTTTTGAGAATTTTATATGGGCACAGTGATGCTCCAGGAATTGTTACAATTGTACAATTGTTGGCTCTCTGAGTCAATCTAGAGCTTGGATGTGTGCAGAGTTTTATATCTTCTCACCATGTCCATGTGGGTTTCTTACAAGTTCTTTTGGTTCATCCCACTGTCTATAAACATGCTTATAGGTGGATTGACAATGATAAAAATGAACCCCTATATGTAATTCAGTGTGATGAACTGGAATCTGTTTCAAAGTGTATTTCCCATTTGTAGGTGATAGGTGAATAGGTTGTAGAGCCATCAGTGACCATGATCAGGATAAATAGTTTACTGAAGTTGAATGAATGAATGAATGAATGAATGAACAAGATGATGACAAAGACTATCCATTAGCCAATGTGAATATAACATAAATCACTATTTTCCCCAACTTTTTACAGCTGACTTCTATTATTTATGGTCTGGCTTAACTTGCAGTTATTCTCTTCTCTGTCAATAAGCATATGACACAATGACCAGCATAAAACATGTACAAGCAAATAAATATATTGGATGTATGCCTGTATTATTATATTATACGATGTTAGCATGTGTACGTCTAGTAGAAATTAGAAAAAATTGAATGAATTTCTAAATATATATATTTTATATATATATTTAATATATATTTCCATATATATATATGGTTCGGTGTTAGTGTTGTTATTGGCTTTGCTTAGCTGTTCCCCACCCATGTGTTGTAGAAATCAATGAACCTCTCTGCTTCTGGCAGCAGTGTGGAAGATGATATAGAGGAAAGAGGGTTTTTTTCTGTGCAAAAGAAGAATAAGAAAGAAGTATAACTTACTGTATTCTCACTAAAGCACAGAAATTTAATTTATATCATAAATCTCAAGATGACAGAGTCAGGGAAATTAAGAGAATTAAAAATGGATACTGAATGAAATGAATATAGGAGATAAAACGCCCTTGAGTTTTAGTGAAATCATCAGTGTATTAAAGGGATCATAGGAAGCATGTCGTAACAGAAACGTGGCGTGGGAGTGTCCGACTTCTGCTGGGGGAAATCTAGCTCGAGGACTTTTGAGTGACGTGATGAGCCCGGAGCGCGCTCTGAGGCGCGTGACTCGTTCCTGTTAGCATATCGTTTCACCGGGAGACAAGAGACAAAGGACAGCAGCTCCAAACCATCCACCTGCTCTGTTTTTAACGTTGTGAATGTACGTTAGCGCGGTAGAGACAGTAATAGCTTGTAGCTGGGGGTTGAAATAAGTGGAGGAACTGGTGAGGAGCGGATCGAGCGCACCGTATCTATAAGCATGGCCAGGAGGAAGCAGCGAGCACCCAAGCGCGCACCAGGTATGTCATCTATTCGTCTGTTTACATCAGGTATCCTTTTTTGTTTTATGGTTGAAAACCATCTTTCTCTTCATTAACCTTATTTTTATTTATTTATTTTTCTTGCTTCGGTTTCCTTTGCTTCCTTTCCCTGTAACGCGCTCTGTGTTTACGCAAATCCATCCATACATCCATCCATAAACCTGAAATGTAACAACGAAAGCAATTACAGTCATAAAAGTATTAGACGATAATTAAATCTAGCGTTATATTGTGATAATGATCATGCAAATAAACAAAAATCTTAGCTCAGTCTAACACCACGAAGCTTTAGTGCTTTAAGATTTAGTTTAGTGCCATTTAGCACATCTGCTCTTCTTCGACTTTACTAAGCTGTTGTGCTGAACTTGTCCTTACAACTTCTGAAATCTCTACCACGCTGAAAAAGGAAAGAAATAGTATTCTTTCATTGGTAGTAGTCTTAATTTTCCCATCATGGATCATTCAGATAAAACAAAGGCACAAAAGGCAGATGAAGAGATTGTGCCACTATGAGTTGAAAACATGGCTGGTTTATTAATACAATAAAGAAATGGAATTTTAGTAATGAATGAGTATTGTTGTAAGGAAATTTTGTAGAGTTAGCACATTGTGAGCTTAAGGTTTTTATTTGCCATTAATTATTATGTCACTGGACATTATGTCACATTGCCAACATAATAAGACAACTGCGGGTGTTTTTGTGTGTGTGTGTGTTTGTGTGTGTGTGTGTGTGTGTGTGTGTGTGTGTGTGTGTGTGTGTGTGTGTGTGTGTAAGTAAGTATACGTTGGGTGAGCGGGGTGGGTGGAGGGGTTTTGGGTGCCTAATGGATGGCTACGGCTTGCTCCGTTACTCTGGCCTGTCAGAACAGCTTTGTCTCATGTTGGATTTAATTGTTATCCCCGTGACAGGCTCATCCATCAAAGGCTTTAATGGTCAATCAGAGCAAGGCCATGTGAGCACAGACATTCTTTTCCCATACACATGCCTGGCCTTTTATTTCATCACACTGTTTCACTGGGATCTGCACAATTTCATAGTGTTAAACAAGTAGTGGAAATGGTTTTGCACGTTTGTTTTTGATTATTACATTCTTTATCTTTTTATTATTACATTCTTTTAAAATTACACAATTCTGTTTTTAATTTTCCATTCTATACTAATTTTGAATGGGCAGCCTAAAAATATTTCCAGAATGTGGAGCTGAATTTCAAAAACCTCATATCACTGTGTTCTTAAGAAGCCTGATGTTTTTTCTCTTTGTCTGTTACTTTTTCTTTTCTCTCCCTCTTCCCTATCATAACTCTCTCTCTCTCTCTCTCTCTCTCTCTCTCTCTCTCTCCCTCTCTCTCATACAAAAAGTCATTTTACCAGCTTCATTAGTGCACACCCAATTAGCTGTAAACTTGATGGATTGCTGACAGCTGTAATGATCGGAGATGACGAGCTGTGTGCCCTGTCACCAAGTCAAATTAGGTTTCTGGTACTTTGATGTAATCAAGTAGATATTAGCTGCTACTGCTGGCCTTAACTATTGCTTTAACCTAATTTAAAATTTCAGGTGAAAAATGAGCTTTGGTACATGACTTGAATGCAGCTGCCGTAAACTGCTATGAGGAAATTAATACATGAAATCATTTTATGCAAATATTTTCGACCATATTTTGTATGCATTTTAGAGTACCATACCTATCATGTATTTTGTGCTCGAGACTTGTTGCTGTTTTTGACTCTAAGACTATCTGAAGGTTGATTAGTTCATAAATGACAGATTTAGATATGCTACAGAGCTATTACCAAAACATGTTTTAGTAACTGTAATTTTTAATGGCTTTGGGCTGGATTCTAGGCCTTGTTCACTGTTACTGTGGGGAGGAAATCCAGTGCCTGAGAAATGCAGAGGAGATTATTCAGACTGCATAGTGAGCCTGAATGTGATGATGGAGATGAAATGAACACTATCAAAGCCCATGATTTTGTAGTACAAAAAAAGGTTTTTGGCCATCAGCCCTCATGATGTGAAGCTAGTTCACACCACAGCTCATCTAATGTATCCAGGGCAAGATTTACAAGATCAGGCACTAATAATTATGTGAACAGTATGGGAGTGTCTACAGTGGCATTTGGTACAGGCACACTACTCTATACCCTCTACATTCCTTTCTTTAGAGTGACACCTTCAAGGCTACATATTCTGCACCTTTTTTAACTAACTTTTTTTTTTAACCATTTTTCTGGATAGAATAGTTTTATCCTTGTATATACTTTTTCTTATGTTCAATTTGTCTTTGAATAGGTACAGACATAACAAACATTTTTTTCAATTGCAGTCCCACAGTGTCAAATGATCTTTTCTTCATGTGTTCATAATGAACCTCCATAATGGTGTAGCTTGCTATAATGATTGACGTGTGCCTTTTGAGCTTCTTGACACAGGGGTGAGGCCTGCCAGAAAGGCCATGAGCTATTGGAAATCCAGGAGAGTTTTCCACCTCGCCTTCCTGTTTAAATCCCCAGCTTTCATATATATTATTCAATGTGATTATTTAAGACACCTATTCCCAATGATTTCCAAGTATGGACGTACATCTAGCAGTGAATTCCCCCATCTAACCCTGAAATAAAATCTGCAGCAAAGCTACACACTTGTTATTGTCTGAACATGTGAGTTTCATCTCTGTGGCAGCACTGTGGGATTGACATCTCCTCCCTGGGACGACAATGGAGACATCAATCTTCTCTTTGGAGAAGAGGAATGTGCCTCCTTTTTCCAGGGAGGTGCTTTTTCATGTAGGCTCCATTTTAGGAAAGTGACTCAACATATCCCTTAGGGGTCCAGAAACTCAAACCCTGGTGGAGAAGATCAGCACCATGCCAAACCTTCAATTACCCTCTCAACAGAGTTGTTAATCATGCCACCACTCTTTATTTTTGACACTATGACACTTCATCTATCACACTCAATTTCCAAAGACACAAGGTGGTAAGTAAGAAAAGTACCGTGCAGATGGGACACAAGAAACATTTTGGAATAAAGACAAAGAGAAAAGGGTGGGCGGCATGGAGGTTGTTAAACAGGATATAAAACGGTGCCAAGTGGAGTCGAGTGATAAGGTGAGAGTTGAGTGATAAGGAAAGTGAGAGCAGTTCTGAAAAATTAGTCATCCTGCTGAGAGACTCGGGAGGCCTACAGAAGGAAGAGTGATCCTGATTAATTGTAGATAGAGATGTATTACATGTTGAAAGAATGAGCAAGCATGTTCTAATTTTAAGGTAATGCATACTCATACATACTTCAGCTGTTCAGAATAGTTTTTAGGCCTAGGCTATGTAACATAATTCATTTTACTTTATTATTTTATATACACTGTGTGCATTTTCTCTTGAGAATTCTTTCTGTGCTTGAAGGTACATACATGCTGCAATAAGCATTTGTTTTTGCCTGTGCATTCCAGCCGCAGCTCAGAGTGACATGCATCACTCAAGCTTGGCTGGCCTCAGTATGAACCCTACGTGCTCTCCCACAGCTCAGTGATGGATGCTCCTTTAAGGAAAGAGATTAATGAGAGGTAGGAGGCTTGCAGGGTCATTCATCAAGGTGAATATTATTTAGACGGGCCATGTAAGCTTGTAACCTGAGAATTCAAGAGACAGAGACAGCCTTAGATGTGTGTTCTATGATGAATGGTGGTGCTTTCTATCTGTTTGTTACTAGACACCAATTCTGTAGTGGTCCGTCATTGCAGGAGCTGTGTATATAACAATAAACTACCAGATGGTATTTTATTCTAACTTGCTATGAGCTCATCAGAAAGTGTTATTTGGGGCCTGTGCTTCAGTTGAGACAAAGAGAAAGAGGCTGCTCTGTTTAATGGTAATATTTCTACTCTACATGTCTCACCTTTTTCCTTCTGGAGAGGAATAATGATTCCAATCCATCTGGTAGAAGCCTTTGTTGCTACACCATCATCTAGCAGCTGTTGGCTTTGAGTCATACAGAATCGCTGCCAGTCACTCTTGGCAGCTGAGGCACATCAGACACACCACTGTCAAGGGGAACAGAGAATCAAAGGCATGTAGAGTGATATTTAGAGAGAGAGATACGTCCCCTGAAAGTGTATTTTGGTTCAGATAGAATTTCAGTAGGGACATTCTTTTTTTAATCTAATATTTCAAAAACTGCTAATCTCCTGAGGTAGGCTAATCTCCTACACAGAATAGCACAACAAACAAACAAACAAACAAACAAACAAACAAACAAACAAACAAACAAACAAAAGCATTTTGTGGGTGGAAACACCGAGTTAATGACAGTGGTTTTAGAAAAATGGGCAGATTGATTTAAGCTGACAGTAAGGCTTAAGTAATTGAAATAAACACTTTACAACCATAATGTACACAAAAGTATCTAAGAACACATAACACTTAAAATGGGCTATAATAGCAGAAGACCCTATATCGGCCAAACACAGGAATCTGAGGCTTAACAAATCCGGACAGGTGAAGACTGACTGATTAGATCATTGTATATGGTATAATAAACTGGCTGGTATACAGTATAATAAACTGGCTGGTGTTTGCATACATACATACACTCAATATCAAGAGCTTCAGTTAATCAAGAGTTTAAACATAAGTACTGGGAAAATTTGTGATCTCTGTGGCTTTGATCATGGCATGGATAGCAGCAGATGGGCCGGTTTGAGTATTTCAGTAGCTCCTGAATTGATAGGATTTTCACACACAACAGTCTCTGGATTTTACACAAAATTAACAAAACAAAACAAAACAAAAAAACCCTCTGTGATTAAAGGGTCTGGAGGCTGAAACACTTTGTTGTTGAGAGATCAGAGGAGAATGACCAGACTGGTCTGAGTTGCCAGGAGGTCTGATGTAACCCATGGGCAGAGAAGCATTAAAACTTGTCAGTTGAAGAAAGGTGATTTATTTTCTAATCTTTTTCTCTGCCCAGTTTGGAAGTGTCTGAGCCCATAATAGGCTCGATTCTTCTTGTTCTTGGCTGACGGGAGTGGAACCTGATGTTGTCTTCTGCTTTTGTAGCCCATTCACTTCAAGGTTTTATGTTTTGAGATGCTTTTCACAGGTCATCACAGGTGTAAAGTGTAATTATTTGAGTTACTGTTGTCTTCCTGACAGCACAGACCTGGCCATTTTATCAGAATTTCTTATGAACAAGGTGTTTGTTCCCACAGAACTGTCACTCATTCAAAGTATTTGTTTTTCACACCATTTCTGCCATTTCTGAAATACTCAAACCAGCCCTTGTGATACCTACGTCCATGTTCATTCTGAGGTTAGTTGTGAATAGTAACTGAAGCTCTCACTTTTTTGTATTGCACTGCTGCCACATGATTGGATGATTATTAGATAACTGCATGAATGTGCAGGTATTCTTCTAGTGAAGTCATTAATGTCTGTTACTAAGTGATAACATAAAAGAGTGTTCTTACTGCTGTGCTATTTTGTTTGGATAAATGCCCCTATTAGCATTGTCTTTGGGGATAAACAACTTATCATTAACAATCTATATCATGCATTCTACACCTTTGAACTTGTCACATGAGCTAAAAATTTGTTGTCTTTAGAAAACAAAATTTGGGTTTGCCGATCGAAAACAAAGCCCACTATCCAACTGTGAAGTCATTCAAATGATGTACTGTATAGTAACACTGACTCTAAATCAGAATTACACAGAAGCAAAAATTTGCTATTCAATGTATTGAATTACAGCAAAGCTGAGTAGTGCTCTCCATGCTTCCTTACATACAGTAATGCTTATTTGGTTTTTAGAATTTTTTGGTTTTTAGTAATTAGGCTTAAATTTGGATTTTTATGTTTTAAGTTTTGATGCTTTTACAAATGGTGACCCAAAGCCAAACACATAGCTCCAGACATTATACTTTCATAAATCAAAAGAAGCATAATGCCTGAAAATGCTTATTTCTGCCTTTTTGTCAGAGATTGGTGCACACATCACTTTTTATTAACGAAATAAATTATCATGGTTGTCAGTCAAGCCTGAGGGAATAATTGGTTATGATAGTTGCCTCTCGAGATGGATTAATATTCAATCTTTCTTTACTTGTAGAAAGGACTTTGCATGGTTTCATAGTTATGGAGTTTAATAAGAACAGCTTTTCATTTGCTTTTACTCGGGCATAAAAACTTTTTTGGGTTTTTACTTTGGATCATTTTAGCATATTTATTGGCACTGACCTAAAAAAATAAAAAGAGAATTTGGTTTTTTTTTTAGCTTACTGTGTGTCTCTATAATTGTCTCTGTGATATGAGTGGGCAGGAAAATGATCATGTCATTGTATTTACACCTGGTTCATTCTCTTTACGAGCTGTTTCAGAATCCATGCCAAACCAGGCAGTTCAAATGACATCTTTTGATCAAGGCTGCCAGGAATGATCAGAGGAGATTGGCAGGTAATGGATACCTAGTGACAATCCAAATCTAAAGGGGAATAAGACTGGCCTGCACCTGCCAATTATCCTTTAAAGTCCCAATCCTACAGGCATCCTGGCTGACATCTAGTGAGAGGCTAAATGAGAAAAGCACAGTCTCTGAAGATTGTGTATTATCAGTTGAAATGAGAGCTATTTGTGCTTTCACACTAGCTGTCCTGTTAGATCTTGTGTGTACAATCAAAGCAAAAAAAAAGTAGTTGAGAGATTATCTGTGTGCAAGGGTATATTGGAATCGGGTTTGAATTAGAAACAAAATATTAGACAGGTATAACAACTTCCACTATAAACAGTTTGACATGAACTTCACACCAAGAATGAATGAAGGGGAACAGAGAAGGTCAAAGTTTGATGTGGCTTTCATAGGAATGATTACAGCATCAGTAAGACAATGTCAAAGTAGAAGGGGACAGGCTGTCAAGAAAGGAAATAGTCACTCCAAGAGTTGTTGGATTGGTGCAGCTGGCACCAAGAGGGACAGCGATGTCCCATCGAATCTGTCACATGAAGGTGGTCAGCCAGACACCTTTCTCCCCACATATCACCTGTCTAAGGTAAACAGTCATCAGAAAGGATTTCAAGTGACAGCTGGCTTATGCGTTGCAGTCTTTTGTCTTCCCTTGTATACGCTCATCGTGGACTACAATCTGTCCACCTTTTCCTTATTTTCTCTTCTCATTATTTATTCCTGCGAACAGGTGTGATGTCGACTAAGTGGTAGCAGCTGCATACTTTTCGTAAAATGTACCATGTATATCACTCATTTTATCTTCCTAAAAACAAATGGTTTACAGGAATGGACTATGACTAAACAATTTTGTGTGTGTAAGCAGGCCTTTTTTGTTTAGGCTTGCACTTTAGAACAGTAGAAAAAGATACAGCAATTTTTCTAATTTGTTATGATGAATCTTGATGTAGAGAAGTTACATTTTAAGATAGACTCCAAAGATATACTTATCATAACAGAGCTTGTCTTCTTCTTAGAATGGTAGACAGTCGGACAGTCTTATAAAATGCCCAATAACTCATTAGAAGTCACTAAATAGTTCAGCTCAAAAAATGACTGGAAAAATCATTTGGCTTCTTCAAGCAAAAATGAAACGAAACTTTATATTCTGACAGCTTCATATCTGGCCAAGTAGTTGATAGATTTGAAATGAAGTAGCCAAGAAGGCTTTTTTAAAATGTTGAATTTTATCAAGACTTAAACATGTGTGCAGTATTTGCTGTGCATGTGTGTAGAATGAAATAATCTTATAAAGCAGTTTGAAGTTTGAAATAATTTGCCTTTTAATTTATTTGGTATAGATAACCGAGACAGGGACAAAAAAAAAAAAAAAAAAAAAACACATTTGGTGCAGATACGTAGTGTTACCCACTGCTTAGGTATTTTGCACCCTGGACAGTTTCTTGAGGGCTTGAGGTACAGTATAATCTGATGAACCATGTAAACACCAGTGATGATTAAATGTAATAAGTTCTAGTAGTTGTATAAGTTGGTGCAAGTGGTGACATGCTGCTTCAGGCCAACAGCAAGATCATGAGCCCATAAACTTGTCAGACACATTGTCAGACATATAAAATTACTACTTTATTCTATATGTCCTCTAGTACTGCTGAAAATATTTCACATAAAAGATGCCTTTAGGCTATAAGTGTCTTTATAGTTTCTTATAGAAGGAATGCAAAATGACTATGTAATTTATATAAAAATGGTTTGACATATCTGATATATCCAACGTTTTTCCCCCCTTCAGCTTATGATTCAGAGGATCTTGAAGGACCTGCCAGGCAGAATGTGGACTTTGCAAAGGAAGATTCAACAACCACAACGAAACCACTGGGTAACAACAACTTCAGGAAGGACTATGTCTTCCAAAAATCAGAGGACGAACACTGCTCCACTACTGCTGAGTTTTCTGAGACTGACAGTGAATTACACATTAATGAGGCAAATGAACCCATGTCAGATGTTGAAAGCAGCTCAATTAATAATAAAGACAAACCAATGAAAGACTGTCTTAATGAGGGATCTGAGAAATCAGTGTGTGGTTCAGATAGTCTGGAACAGATAAAAGCCATTTATAATGGTTTTCTCTCTAATTCCTTTTGGTCTTCACCAAGTCTTAATCCTTCTCAGTCATGTACAGAGAAACGAAGTGAGACAAGCAGCAGCAGCAGCAGCCCTGGGGGTAATTGCTATGACTGGCACCAGTCTGCAGTTGCAAAGACCTTGCAGCAGGTTTCTGAAAAACAGCATCATTCACAAAGGGAAACTAATCTTTTCAGCACTGTTCAGCTCTACCGCCAAAGTGCTAGGGTGTATGGGTCCATCTTTAGTGGGGCAAGCAAGTTTCATTGCAAAAGCTGTAGTGCATCTTATGATACACTGGTTGATCTTACAGTTCACATGAATGATACAGGCCACTACCGAGATGACAACCATGAGAAGGCTGAAAAGGGGGCCAAGAGCTGGTCCAAGCCACGCAAACGATCTTTAATGGAAATGGAGGGTAAGGAGGATGCTCAGAAGGTACTGCGCTGTATGTATTGTGGTCACTCTTTTGAATCCTTGCAAGACCTCAGTGTACATATGATCAAGACCAAACACTACCAAAAAGTGCCTCTGAAGGAACCTGGAACATCGATTGCGGCTGTTAAAGTTATATCATCTTTGAGAAAGAGAGTACCTGTGGATATAGGTATAACTAAGTTGAATGCCACTGATCAAAAAGCATCTTCTGGTGGAAGCACAGTAAATGTTAGTCTTCCCAATGTTTCTGATGTTAATAAGAAGGACAGTGTCATGGACCATAAAGGTATGAGCAGCACTGCACATATTAAGTCACAGATTTTAAGCTGTATAGAGTGTGGACAATCGTTTGAGTCTTTACAGCAGTTAAGTGCTCATATTATGCAGACAGGTCACTTTATTAAAGCCAGTCAGACTCTCCAAAAAAAGGACAAATGCTTTTCCGAACAAATTTCCTTGCCTGGGAGAAGTAAAATGAAAAAGGAGAAGACACCAATAGAGAAGCAAGGTTCCCCTACATCTTCACCAAATGGAACCACTAAATCACCACATGCAACTCCTCCTCTTAAAAAGTCAAAAATTGAAAGAAACATCTTCCTAAAGGAAATGCATTGTGAAGAACCAGAAAAATACAACAATGTAGATGATCAGTACAGTATTCCTTCAACATTTGATTATCTTACTGAGGAGGACCTGAAGGAAAGTCCAAAAATGAACCTAGATATTCTCAAGTCTCTGGAAAGCACTGTTACTTCTGCCATTAACAAAGCACAGAAGGGCACTCCCAGCTGGGGAGGATATCAGAGCATTCATGCTGCTTATCAGTTCCAGAATAACATGAAGCCTTCTCTCTACAACTCCTCCATACAACAACTGGTGAACAGTGTGGAAGTTCCATGCACCGACAAAGGTGAACTCTCTTCCAGCCCTCAACGTAGAGCTCCTTCACCCAAAGTAAACCTGCATGCTATGGAGGAATTGGTGAAGAAAGTAACACAGAACATTGCTGAGGAAACAAGAAAGGATAAAGATGAACAAGTTTCCTTAGCAAGGCATTTTATTACCACCTCAACTATAAGCGCAGACAGGAAATCAGCAGAGCAACATGACACAGTAAAGATCAAAGGTAACAAGATTACTGTCTCTGAGAATAATACAAGTGAGAGGGAATCAAAAAAATGTAACGAGTCTTTAGCTTTTTGTGACGACAGCGCCGTAATAACTGTTCACCCAGAGCCAAAACAACCATTTGTTAGTCCTTTAAATGCCCTTCAGTCAGTCATGAATCTTCATTTAGGTAAAGCAGCCAATCCTGTGAAGCCAGTTAAGGATCCCATGAATATGCTTCTAAAGATGAGCAACAGCATGGCAGAAAGGGCTGCGGTAGCTTCAGCTCCGATATCCACCTCAAAACCAGAGCCATTACATCCAGAAATCTGCCAGATTGACAAAGACCAACCTATAGATTTATCCAAAGGCAAAAGGAACCAGTGTTTAGTTACTGCTTCTCTCCCAGGGAAAGTGTTAAACTCTCTTCCTGCTATGACCAAGACTGATTTAACTGATACAATAAAGTGCACTCCAGTCAGCCCAGTGCATGAGAGTGCACTCTCAGACATATCAGACATGTTACGGAATTTGTCAGACACTCATGCCTTAAAGTCGCAGACTTCATCCCATAAAGCAGTAAGTTCATGTATTAACGAGACTCACATGCCAAACGCAGGAGATGATGCATCTATGCTGTACAAACGCAAGGGTAGGCAGTCGCAGTGGAATCCTCAACACTTGTTAATTCTGCAAGCCCAGTTCTCATCCTGCCTCAGAAAGACAACTGATGGGAAGTACATCATATCAGACTTGAGTCCTCAAGAAAGAATGGTCATCTCACATGTCACAGGTCTTTCCATGACAACCATCAGCCACTGGCTAGCTAATGTGAAATACCAGCTGAGGCGCACAGGCAGGACCAAGTTTTTGAAAAACGTTGACTCTGGTCACCCTGTTTTCTTCTGCAGTGAATGTGCCACCCAAATCCAAACACGTTCAACATACATCTCTCACCTTGAGTCACATCTTGGCTTTAGATTACAGGACTTGGCTAAGTTGTCCTGTAAAAATCCCAACAAGACAATTGCAAAGCATTCAAAGAACATTTTGGATCAAACTGTTCTGTCATTCCTATGATCTGCTGAAGGTTCCAGGTAGCTGTCCTGAGTGTATACACCGTGCTATTGGTCTTAATTAGCAGCTCAGAAAACATTTCATGTAGTGATAGGAATTTATAAAAACTGAAACATTGAATATTATTGTGTAATTGTTGTACAGGATGTGTATTGTATGTTAATAAAAAATACAAAAGAGTATATTATCATAATATGTACATTAACATCATAAATAAAATAAATATCTGGTAGAAATTATTCTTCAAACGATTTGTATATGATAATCACACAGTTCCTAAGAAGATTATATAGAAGATAGATAGATACATGATGCCTTTTTTTTGGTTTTCTTAATACTGATGAGGTTATACAGTTCAAGTAAGTGACTTGTTGTAAGTTGTTCATTTGTACAGGGCTAGTTTAATAATTTTCATAATGACTCATTAATCATATTATTTATTTGAAACTCTTTCCTGTGGTTTAAATCTGTTTGTATTTGTTTCTACATAAAATCAGTATTATTTTCATAGGTTTGTTAGGTAGTTTACAATTTTATACAGCACACAGACCCATTGCAATTTGATGACCATAGAACTAAAATATTAATATACGATCAACACTTACCACCCACTTAGGAACAGTTTTACACCTGCTCATTTATACATTATACACCTTACATATAAATAAGCAGGTGTACAGGTGTTCCCTACAACACCATTAAAGTGTTGGGTGGGTGCATAATATATGGTATTGTTTATAATATAAAGAATAATATATTGCAAATATTACTGGCTTTTGTAAGATGACTAGTCTTACTGTAAGTTTACTTTAATGATTATGTGATTTCAGTAAAAAAAAACAACAACTATTCACTATTATGGTTTTTCTTACAGTATATATTTTTATAATGTAAAACATCTGCATTTTAGTAAAGTAAAATATCTAACTATTTATTTAGCTTTTTTTCTAGGAGCCATTTCTGATAATAATGCATTTCCCATAATTACAAATCTCTTTTCACCTTAAAGGTATTATTTAATGTAAAACCATTTCCCTATGGTGCATTTTACTGTAAATACTCTCTGTTTGTCCACATAAACACATACACTATGCAATAATTTCCCCAGTGTTAGTATAAAAGACATATATGGCCATGGACTAAGTGTGGTCTTCAAGTGTGTATATATCACAGCAGTATTTACAGCTAGACATTGACAAAAATATCTGCGATATTGCAATACAACACATTAATGGTACTATAGTTACAAATGTATTATCCTGTTGAAACATCTGTTGAATAATCTTAATTAATTACATCTATTATTATTTTGCACATTATTTGCTTTACATGGTTTCAAAATGAGCCGCAAAGTATTGGCCATACAGCACTTAAATGTCAGAAGCCTTTCTGGTTAATTTGGTTTGACCAACTGTGTCACTTATTCTTTTATGTTTTTGTTGCTTTGTTTTAATCCCTATGATAAAAAATAGAGATATAAAAAGAAAGAGAAGTGCCTATTGTCTATGTATTTCTGTCACCACTTTGATGAATATCATCTAAATTGCTTTGTGTATTTGAGGGATTTGGATGTCAATCTAATTCGAGAGTGTATGTTGACGACAGCGGCTCCAGATAATGAGAAGAAAGCTGGCTTTGACAGCGTGATGAGCTTCAAACCGATCAGATCAAGTTTGAACAAGGATTTTTACAGAAATGCCTATCAAATAGCTGGAGCTGAAAAACAGTTTATTCAAAACATTATTCAGAAAAAAATATTAGGGAAATTGAACGATTTGTTAATCGTTTCTGACGCTTTCATCCACAACGCAGTGTAATATCACAGATAATATGTGCTTCTTGCGTAAGTTGATGTGCACAGCTTTAAATTCCTGTAATATAATCTATGTTTCTGTTAAATATTTTTTATGGACTAAACCCAATAAATGAATCATTGGTTAGACTTTCTATTTCACTTCAGCTCCTCTGAGACCATGCTCAGTCTCTCCTTAGATGTCAGATCTTATTATGGGTTGAGTTGACATGACATGACAGTGTGTGACAGCTCTAGACGAGTTGTGGGACAGAGAGGAGGTGGCTGTACTCACTGTCCAACGAGTCCATCCGGACTGACTTACACACCAAGTCATCTTCAAGAAATATTCAAGTGTATCTTTTTGAAAAGGAGGCTAGATGAAAATAAAATGAGGATTTCTAAACCAACATTCTAATGAGTTCATCCTCGAAGGACAGTTAAGTGAATACCATTAAATGAGGTTTTTAAACGTTTTGCAGTCACCTGTTTAGTTTTAAAATAAATTCCACTGAGTGTCTCAACACAAATTTGTTTTAGGAACATAATCCAGCTTTCATTCATTCATTCATTCATTCATTCATTCATTCATCAGTGATTTATTCTGTTTAGGTTTTTGATGGATTCAGAGACCATCCCGGGAACACTGGAACAAACACTAGTCCATCACAGTGGAGTATACTGTAGCTTTTTATTCCTGGACGTTCCACCAGCCGAATACACTGTTTAGACATAATTGTCATGTAGGTTAATAAGAAAAAGGCCTTTAATGCATTTAAGACTAGCCTGAAAAGAGCAATCGTACAACATGTATAACAGCTTGGATAAGCATGGTTTGTGATTTCCATCAATGTAAGAAAATAATAATAATAAAAAAACAGTCCCCCATGGTGATGCTTCACAGACCCCACATTGAGAATGATTCTAAATCATGACTGCTTTTGGTGTTTCAAAAGTTTCTTTTGTCATTATAATATTTTGACAGTTAAGGTAAATGTTACAAAAAAGAAAATAAAAGCTCCAGAAAGACTCCAGAATAATCATTTGCTGGGCCATTTCCTTAAATAACTGCCTGGAACATTCTAGAATAAGATCTGACGTTTGCTAAAGATGCTCCTTTCAGTGTGTGAAGTCATGTATCACTAAATTAATGCTTGCTGACAACACCAATTATAGTGAGCTACATGCTGAAATAACATGTCAAAAGCTGTGTAACAATCCAGTAGTTCTTGCCATCTGACCCAGTACCCTAAGCAATATGCCCAACTTGGGAAAATGCTGACTGTATGAAATGACAATTCTTTTCAAATACAATTCTTTTCAAATTCAAATACTGTATGAGCATTACTATTTTTGTGTATGTATCTATTGTCTCACATTCAGGGAATGCAGCAGCAGATCCTCAGGGATTTAATCCTGAGCTTTGGTTACTGTTTGTGTGGAATTTTGCATGTTCTTCCTATGTCCACTTGGGTTTCCAGTGTTCACACAGGTTTCCTTCCACTATGTGGTACAAACATGTTATTCTTATAGATTGACTAACACCTCCAGAAAAGTGTTAAGTGTCAATACATTGGTGTGCTGTGCATGGTGTATTCCTGCCTGCATTGGACTACTGATTGGTGGGTCATGAGTTCAAATTCCAGGCCCATCAAGCTGCCACCGCTGGGCCCCTTAACCCCCAATTCCTCAGTTGAATTAATTGAAATAAAATGTAAGTCACTCTGGATAAGGGTGGATAAGTTCCTGCAGGAATAAGAAATGAATGTTGTTCGTGTTGAACTGTACATAATTCTGTCAAATTTGACGAAAAATAAAGCTAAACACCTCACAAAGTCTACCATCCTATTAACTGCTTGCTTGGAATCAGTATCAAGTCAAACTGCATTAGAAGAGAAAATGCAACATTTCACTTCTAGTATGCAGGCAGCCTAACTGAACCGAATACTGAACTAGTCGGCCTTTTTGACATTGCAGAGCAGGAAGCTGATGTGACAAGACACCTACTCATGTTCTATCAGAGCTCGGCCAATGTGGCATCAGTCTCGTCACTGTCCTTCCCTCGTCTTTGCCTCGCTGTCTCCCTGCTCAGGAGCCTCTCAAATGCGACGTGCCAGAAATGAGCTGAGTGCTTGGTTGTGACCTCCTGCGCTGTTCCGTCCATCCAGAGATGGCAGGGGACACGATTTGGCGTGACACTCCCGGTTGGAGCTGCCAAAGCGCCACATTCCTGTCCCATTTATTCACACATTGTAGGAGATGAAATCCAGCGTTTTGAAGATCAGGGAGAAGACATGTGTATGCCTGTCTGGATGAGCTGTTTGACTTGTCATTTCTTTGTGTGGAAAGCTGCTCACTCAACAGCAGTGGCAGCACTTAGCAGGATTAGAGATGTGGACACAGATGGTGAACACAGGAAGACTCAGTAGGTAGCCTACATGCACACAGACACGGCCATCATGTTAGATGGATGTAGATAATATGAAGAATAAGCACAGTGTTGGACACTTGTCATTTTTTGCTTTTGCTGGAACACTGTCTGGAACATTTTTTTCAAATGTATGCAACTACATTTTTCTTTTTTTTTTTTAGATTTTGTTTTGCACTCATATATGCCCTAATATCCCAGATACCCCAATATACAGGATAGACAAAGATTGGATATTTATATACAAAAAAAATCCAGTTTAAAACATACTGTTTAATTTTTATTATGAACATCTTTACCCCTGCTCATTCATTATCCAATCAGCCAATCTTGTGAAGCAGATTTCAGAAGATTTCAGATTTCATATACATTAAGAATGGGAATTTCAGTGACTGAGAACAAGGGATGATTGTTAGTGCCAATGTTTCGGTGCCAGTATTGGTTTCAACATTACAGAAACTACTGATTACCTGGGATTATAACATACAACATTCTCTAGAATTTATACAGAGGGGTGTGAAAACTGAAACATTCAGTGGGCAGAATTATGAGGAAGGAAATAATGAGAGAAGTCAGAAGACAATGCCTAGCTGGTCCAAGGTGACATGAAATATAAGGTAACCAGTCTTTACAATCAAGGTAAGCAGAAAAGCTTCTTAAAATCCACAACACTTCTTTCCTTGAGTTGGCTGAGCTTCAACAGCAGAAGATCACCTCATGCCCCAATTCTGTCTGCCAAGAACAGGAATCTGAGACCACAGTAGGCACAAACAAACTGAAACTGGACAGCTGAAGATCAGACTAATATACTTATTAGTTTAATAATATATTTATTGGTATTTTTATAGAACATGGTTACAGCATCTTAAAATAAATTACCCTTCATAACAGCATGCTGCATGATAATGTATTTGAGTTTTAAACCTGTCATTCAGCTTTATAAAGAAAATGACAGGTAGGTTTCAAAAGGTTTCAAATGATAATTCAAGACAAAGTTTTTTATCTGACTAGTTTTACTCTCTGAAGGTATGATCTAATACAGCCTCCATAATGTCTTTTTCAAAAAAAGTGAAAACAAAACTGATACAAAAAATGTTGGCCTGTGACTTTTGCACTGTACTGCGTGGAGTGTAAACAGTCTGTCATTCTGCTCGTCTCAGAATGTCCTATACACACCTTCAATGTGTCAGGTCAGGGCTGAGGAATGACTGTGAGACGTGATAACATGTTGGCAAGAGCCCTCAGAATATAGACACGTCAAAGAGGTGTGGAATCTTGTCAAAGCTGTGAACATCAGGGTCTTGGCAGGGTGACTTGTTCTCTCAGATAAAAATGGCCCAGTAATGTCAGCAGCTGTGAGAGAAGTGTCATCTGTGTCTGTCCTACCTGAAGTGGTTCAGAATCAAAGTTAATTATATTAACGATGCAACAAAACATGCTTTTGACATACTGTCACTTTGACTGGTGACTTCTGTCACTTTCATTTAAATATATGACTAAATTAATTTTGTTATTTTGTTTGTCATACATTGTATTGTGTTTGGAACTAATTATCAGGGCTGTGTGAAGTGACTAAAATTGCTGTTACCTTTAAAAGTATTTTAAAGTATTTTTTTCTTTTTTTAATTGATTAAAAAAATTAAAAAAACACTTTCTTATCTATCAGATCTGTGAGTCTTGTAGCACTTCTGAGTATCAGCACATGCTCACTTCAATGAGATGAGATGAGATGAGATGAGATGAGATGAGATGAGATGAGATGAGATGCTCCTACTGTATAATTAATCCCCTATATTGGAAATTCAAGGTGACATTGCACTGGAAGTAAGATGAATAACATCAAAGAAACACATATACTTACAGTAATAAAAAGTTAAAAGGTTTAGGTAAATAGAAATAGTCAGTGTGTATGTACATATGTACAGCATGTATATATATATTTGTGCACAATATCCTTGGTATTTAAATTGGATTGGATTCTGCTTCACTTGCAAATTGCTGCAGAGAAAAGCATCTGACAAATGTAAATGTAAATCTAAATATAAGTTCAGTTTTGTAGAGTCTTATTTAGGACTAAAACTTTTACAGAAATCTAATTTGAGAAAACTGTCACTAAAATTAACAATGACCACTTGAAAATCTGTACAGAATTAGTCAATTATGCTGTCACTTATGCTTGAAAAATAAATTCATGAAAGGCGTTTATGAGAATCAGGTGTGTTAGAGCATGGATAATTACAGTGAGTGTGAGATGAAATGAAGTGTAATGAAGAAACACTGCTCTGCTGGATATCATTTTTGTCAGTGTGTCTCTTTTTTTGTAATTAGCAAAGAGCATAAAGAGGGCTACACTGTGTTCCTGTTGTATATTTTTGACTATGATTTTATTAATTTGTAAATTAACCAAATAAATTATAAGCATATAGTATCTTCCACATTTTCTTTGAAGTTTTTTTAAATTTACTTTTTATAAATTGCATATAAAATCTTAAGACATGTTAAAACCTTGTTTGTTATCTTTCAGGATCTGTACATCTGTACATTTTCAGGATTGATCTGTAGGCTTTTTGATCATGTTTAGAAGTGTAGGCTCTTTCTTGACAGACATATGTTTAAGTTTCTTTGTTCTGTATCCTCGCAAATCATTAAGCTTATTTTCTAGTTTGATAAAGTTTGCCAAGCACTTCATTTGTTTCCGAAATGATCTATGAATAAACTGTCATCTAGTTATGATATTGTCAACTCCTCGTCAAACTTCCCACACGTTCTGTCAGCTTCTGTATCTCTGTGCTCTAAGATAGAAGCCTACAATTTAATGATCATTCTTATGTGATATGAAGTAGGTATTTTCACTTTGAAACCTTTAACTTTTGTCTTTACTCTTTTTTTTCTGAGAAATGGATGGCAAATATGACTCCTGTTAAAAATGTGCTTTAATAAATAGCTATAAAAAAGGAATGTTTGAATATTTGATACCCCACAAGATCCTTCTTTATTTTTTCAAATATTATGCTTACATTACATAGTATTTTATCATACAGTATATGCAATCACATTCACAAGATGACACGTCTAGAAAAACGATAGCGAATACAAGCATTATGCAAGGGTAGTTAAGGGTTTCTCTCTGAACACTTTCTGACAGGAAACACACTGATCTTATTAAAGGCCCTTTGTGCAATGGGATCAATCGTATCGTGAAATATTTTGGGGAAAATATTATGCAAATAGGATTGTTGTGTGTGTTATTTGTTTTTAATAGTTGCAGTGAGTTCAGTTCTCTGAGAGACTTGTGGAGGAGTAAATTCAAACTACATTTGCTTGTCTAATACAATGCCTAGTAAAGAAATGTTCTATAAACGTAATAACTGTTCATAATTTACACGCGTAGTTGCTTGTTTGAATCTGAGGTACAGCAAATAATTAACGTTATTCTAAAACAGACCTTGCCGTGATGAAATTTAGTCATTTTAGAAAACGTTCTTATTATTGTAATATGCCATTGCACATATTCACACAATCTTCACTGAATTCCACATTATTAAATTAATTAAAAATTCCAAATATAGTACCGGTATTTTGGTTGATTTGTTCATGAAATCTTCGTTCCTGAGGGTACTTTTTAGTTCAATTTCAAACCTTTAAGAGTTCCTCGAGAGGAAGTGTTGTAATTCAGAATGAGTGCCAAATGTTGTAAGGGTGAATGTAGCCATAAATGTGAGATTTATTTTTTTCTCAGTGGATGTTATGACGCCAGATGTTATCTAGGGTGGAGAGTGCAACATTTAGGATATAATAATAGCATGTGTGTGGTTGGCAAAAGTACAAAAATACAGAAACGATGGAAAATAATTCAATTTATTATATACAGGCAGAAAGGAAAGAAAAGAAAACATATTGGGGCAAATAATAATGATAGCGGGAGAAGTACAAAAGAACAAATATTTATAATATTTATTAAGGACAGCACAAAGGGAAATAAAACCCAAGGGAAAAGAGATGTGAGCAGCACCAAAGAAAAGAAAAGAAAAGAAAGATAATGAAATAAAAACACCATCCGTGTTTAATAAACACATTACCTAGCTACTCTAACTGCCCAAAACCAAAACATTGACGGTTCAGATTAATACTATTTTTTTTTAAACAACGTTGAAATGTATAGGTGTACGTATTTCAAAATTGGTAAAATGAAAAGTATTTAATAAGGGGTTAAAATAAAGCATAACTTTAAGCAGGAACAATGGCATCTTGATGTAAAAAAAATCCTCAGAGGTACTGCATATTTACTTAGTATTATATTGGTTTACCTAGCATTTACACAACCTGTCTTTTTTATTCAAAGTGTGGGATAACCCCCTCCGTCACCCTTCTATACATCACTCACAACCAGTGTTGCTGTGATAGCAGACTATTGACAAGTGTGACAGGACTTTGATTACAGCGTCAGCCCTGGGGCTGCGGCTCGTCATCTGTCAAGTCTGAGCTAAGCTCTGCTGGGCTGATGGCAAGCGCAAACATTGAGGAGAGATAGGGTGAAGGGAAGGAGAGGAATCATTAAATCATTATACTTCACTCTGCATTCCACTGTACACAAGTCAAACTAGTGGCAGCTTCAAACCCAGAATGAGCAATCAAATGAACAGTCAAATGGTTTTCATTCAATTTTCAAGTCATCTGATCAAATTTAGAGAACACTGTCTGAAATGTTAAGCAAATCGGAGTAATGTTTTCATATTTACACTTATTTTTTAACAGCAAATAAAACCTATCTGAAAACCTGACTGAACTCAGTCACCTCTAAATTGCAAAGTAAACTTTTGAAGTAAAAGTTTAATCTAGGGCAAAACTGAAGCACAGGTAGCACTGAATCTTTAAGTCTCACACAAGGTTTGTTTGATTCTGAGCTCGGATTCTGCTCTCCATGTATTTGCATGGGTTTCCTCCAGGCTCTCTAATTTTTTCACACTTCCCAAACACAAATTACTCTAAACGTTTCCCTTAGGTTTTTTTTTTAAAGCAACCACTTTAGAAAGCTAAAATTGTTAGCCATAAACCACAAAGTTTTGTGCAAATATGTTGTTTTATTGTTAAGTTAGAAAATACAATGTGACCAAATTCTAAAAAATCTTTCTTTGGTGATGTTTTGGCTACATATAGAGAATAAACATATTGTGAGAATTTTATTAATTATAAAAATTATATAATTAATTATAAAAATTATATTCCTCAAACAAGAAAGATTATTTAAGCTAAAATCCCAAACACATATCTAAACTTCCATTGAAGTTTACCTGTTCATGGCCATACTTCATTAATTCATTCATTTATCATCAGTAACCTCTTTATTCTTTTCATGATGGCAGTGGTTCTGGAACCAATCCCAGGTACACTGGGTGTGAAACATTAATACACCTTGGATGTGATTACATTATTTAGAAGCTTGGTGTAATAACTATATAACAGTCAAACTTTCATCTGTGATAATGGGTTGTTGTTATTGTTCTTGTCCTTCAGCTCTTCAATGTCACAACAACAGATCATCTGATCCTCATATTTGATTTGGCACAGGTTTTTTTGTTTATTTGTTTGTTTTTTACACTAGATGCCCTCCTATGAGCATTAACACCTTATGGGCTGTGTTGGTCCCGTGACTGGAAATCAAATACAGGCTGTGGCGGTGATCCTGCTGCTGGACCACCAGGATCATTTTAACATAGTTAGTTTCTATTTGAATTCTGTCTAGTAAATCCCTCACTACTTTCTCACTACACAGAGCTCTGCATCAAACAGAATGGTTGACAAATGGCTGACAAATTAAAGGAAAAAGACTGGTTGCTCTTTACTACTTTAGTTGCTGCTTCATGCCTACTTGTCCCCGTAAAAGGTAGGCTAGGTGTACAGTTCTATTGACTCATTATCATCATCCTTTGATGGACTGTTTTTTCCCCCCCAATGAGAGTAGCCCCTTCAGGGTGGCTCTGCCCCATCTACAGAACCCAAGGGCTCACTGAAGGGTTTGATGAGGATGAAGTTAATTGTATGTCATAGCCTTCACAATTGAACACCTAGGGAAAATTTGGACTGACATGCTAGACATTACTCTTCAGTACCATCACCAAAGCAACAATAAAGGAATTATATTTTGGAAAAACAGTGATCATCCCTTTAGTACATCTCCAGAGATTTGTGGATTGGTCTTTTGGCAGCTCCATAATAAAACTTGTGTTGTGTTTGTCTCAGTTGTGTAGTACACAATAAAAACACACACACACACACACACACACACACACACACACACACACACACACACACACACACACACACACACACACACACACACACACACACACACACACACTTCACAGGATTGATTAAAAAGTACTATTTTGGAATTAATAACCCTTACAGAAATATGTCTGTTGTCTGTGTTGTGTTGTTACGTACAACGATTTGGGACAAGCTGCATCAGTTTTGTCCTACTTTTAATTTTTTTTTCTTTCCCAAAACAAGAGACGGACAACTCTTTATACCATTTAGGCTATAAAGTGCTTAAAAAGTCGAACAGTTTCTGAAAACATATATAATCAGTAATCAACAGACAGACTTCTACAGTTTTGACTAGAACTGATATGGATTCCAGATGCCATGCGTAAGATCATCAAGTATGTTCACATGAACATTCCAAAATTATAGCATGAAGCTTCTGATGTTATGATAAATGCTCAGTGTAGAGGGATACATCAAGGATAAATTATGAGTTCATTACACTATGGAGTACATGAATTTGGCAGAAACAAATGCACATGAAGACAGTTTCAGTACCTTGTCACAATAACTGTCAAATTTTTAACATGGTGATGGTAAATTTCCAGGACAGCATTCAGTGCAACTATAATAATTCAGGCAAAGCATGTCAAGCACGGATATGAGTTATAGTTCTTTCAATTTTCAAACCTCTGCGAATTGTTTCATCCATATGAATATGATTCAGTAATTTGAATCAATCTTAACCACATAGTACACAAAGTGATTTAGTCTTTTCATTTGGAATTCCAAATGGCAAGGCATACATATAATGGATATGGAGAAAATACGTTATTATATTTCCAAATATCCAAATCCAAATACCATAGCAATGTCCAGGTTAACTTTCAAAATAAAAAAAAAGGTAACATATAAAGGCAGAAACTGTCGATCAACTCATATTTCAAATGGGAATAAGGGGAAAGTAAACAGGGGACTAAAAGAACAGAGGAAAAAAGGTACCCGGTCTAACTGTATAGAGGGGCTTTGACAGACATGTCTCACACAGGCTGACAGCTCTGTCAATAGCCCCAGGATGGCAAACTTGATTGACAGCAAGCAGGTGGTGGCTGAATGGAATTGTCAGAGCAGCTGTCAATCATCAGCTCTGCCACGAAAACGGGGGAGGCAGCACAGCTGTCCAAGGTGATCTGTTGTTTTTCAAGGCGAAAGCAGGCATACATATGCACTGTGATAATAAAAAGCTGGGCTGGGAAGAGGAGACAGAACAGGTGTGCATGTCTTCTGTGCAGCTGGAAATGACCAGATTTATTTTCTGAGAATATTCAGAAAACACAAAGGGAAATACATGGTATATATTAAAGATTTAAGAAATGTTATTATGTCTTTGTGGTTAATTAGTTTAATCTCACATGGAAAACATCAGAGAAATCGAACCATTGGAAAGCTGAAGAAAATACGCCACAATTAATTGTGACCTTGGGTCCTGGAGAAATTCTGTATTAAGGAGTGCTTTCAGATTCTTGCTCTGTGTTCTCTAATCACATACATAAAATGTGTCAGCCCTATTAGCCAGTATATGTAGATCCACTAAAAGGCTACTGTTTGCTGATATTATTGGGAAATTGACTACTGATAAAGGACTGAAGGACAATATGCACAAAGGTGAGCTACTGTACACTGGGTAACGGTACAGCTTTTTATGCATACTGAGGTTTATCCTCATCAGACAAATGCATGTTGATACTCTTCAGTAGATGTGTTTTGCACTTTACTAATTAGTGTGTAATTATCTCTAATGGTTGTTCCTTCAAGATGGGTATCAGATGTTTCAATTAACTACATGAAGAAATAGCGTGTGAAATCGTGTGTCTTCGTCATCAAAATGTGATCCGATTGTCATCCAATTCATAACAATAGACCAACACACTGTGCTTAAGTCGACACACAAACAATTTGAATCTCTTGTGTCTTTATTGAACATACCAATTAAACATTCACAGTGTTGGAGGAAAAGGTAAGTGAAGCCATAGACTAATTACTTAGATGAAAGTGAATTTATGTAAGTAAATTCAGCACACCTGGGTTCAAATGAATGAAATTAATATAGTTTGTTTATAGTGTGGTTTATAAAAAGACAAAAAGTAATTTATAAAAAGACAAACATTTTAAGATTGCTGTTTGTTAGAAGCATCAAATGATGTGAGCCTTGCCTCACAAGAAGGAGCTCTCTGAACACTTACAATCAAGAGTGGTTGATCTCCATAATGCTAGAAAGAGATACAAAACAATCTCAAAGTGTTTAGACATCTATTAGTCAAATTGTCTATAAATGGAGAAAGTTTAGTACTGTGGCTCCTAAAAGTGGGCACCCAGCCAAGACGACTCCTAAGGCACAACGCAGAATCCTCAATGAGGTAAAGAAGAACCCTCGAGTAACAGCCACAGGCTTGAAAACATCTCTGTTCACGAATCTACCATATGCAAGTCTTTGAACAGACAGGGTGTCTATGGCAGAACACCACGGAGAAAGGCACTGCTCTCCTGAAAATGAAAATGTTTTATGGACTGATGAGACTAAAGTTGATTTGTTCAGGAAGAATACTCAGCAGTATGTATGGTGCAAAAACAGCACAGCTTTCCAACATCAAATCATCACCCCAACAATAAAATATGGTGGAAAAAACATCATGATTTGGGCTTGCTTCACTGCCTTAGGGCCTGGAACACTTGCTATCATTTAGGGGTAAAAATTAATTCCCAAGTTTAAAAAAAACATCCAGCAGGATAATCTCAGGGTGGCCATCCACCAGCTGAATCTTAATAGAAGTTGGGTGATGCAGCAAGACAATGACCCTAAGCATCAAAGTAAATTCACCACAGACAGAAAACAAAATACACCTTTTAGAGTGGCGCAGTCAGAGCCCAGACAATATCCCCTTAGAGATCCTGAAACATTCCTCCAGAACGTTGTGCAGGTCTGAACCAGAGCTACTGAAAGTGCTTGCTTGAAGTCCTTGCTGCCAAAGGAAGTTCGACCAGCTATCAACTACAAGGGTTCACTTACTTTTTCCTCAGCACTGTGAATGTTCAAAAGGTATTTTCAATAAAGTCACAAGAAATTCAAGTTGTTTGTGTTATCGACTTACTTGTGTGAATTAGATGAGGATCGGATCACATTTCATAGCCAATTAATACAGAAAAAGAGTTTATTTCAAGGGGTTCACATAGTTTTTCTTGGGACTATATAATATAATATAGACGTGCTAAATTTGGATATGGGTGCTCTTCCTTGGATATCCCATGTAATGCAATTGCTAAGAAAGCTTTACTCTTAAATCTTCATCCTTGAACAGCTGAAAACATGATTAAGAGAAGCTGATATGATAGACTTGGCTTTAACAGCCTAAGATAATCATAACCTCGCATGATGCAGAAGACAGACCAAATAACAAAGCTAACTGAAATTTTCCAATCTTTATTATGAATATATATAGTGCTGTATGGTTAAGTGAAATTACAAACAGAAATTTTTCAGGAATTATGTGCCTTTGCATCACTTGCATACTCATACAGATATCAGTTATCTTTTCAGTACACAGAGATCCCTTTTCCCTCCTGAAGATAATGAGTATATTTCCAAATAATTCTGAGGTGAGCAATTTTACTGGCTCTAGGTTGAACCACCAACAGTGTAATTGGTTCATTGAGAACAAAGACTTGAACTTTGTCTCCCTCTAGTGGCTGTATCTCCAAAGCACAGCTTTACAGAACACAAAAATTAAGGCTTTTTTTTTTTTTTTTGGCTTTACAAGGTGCATTCTTGTAAGTTCCAACACAAACTTAACCACTTTTGGGTCATGTAAAAACAAACAGGACTAAAGTCAGTATAGGCAAAATCATTTATTTTCTGGTTAACATTTGTAATCAATCACAAAAAGCTGATCTACATCCAAAGACTAGAGACAGCAAAAAAAAATCAATATAGAAGATATAGAAAGGTTTAGAAGTTAAAGCGGACCGTTCACAGGTTGAGATTCTTATGGTACAAAACATCAGACAGGTCACCAGAGTAGCTAGTAAAATCAGAAAGGCAATAACCTGCTCCCATATGTGTGTACAACACAAGATTTCTAATGGTACTGTTATATATTCACATAGATGTTGCCTAGCGGAACACACAATGTGAAGGCAGTAGGTATACATGGAAGAAATGAGATATGCAGCCTGGCCAGTAAACTGGCCATAAATAGTGCCTAGCCAGTCCAGCAGAGCAGATACACTAGACATGTTTGTGCAGAGTTGTACCTCCTACTCTCAGGACAAGACAGAATAAAGCGGATGTTTAGAAAATGCATAGCACGTAATGTATTTCAGTGAAAATGACTGAACTGGCTTGAGAAGGTAGCAAAGACAAAGAGAAAGAAAGGCAGGACAGGTATGCAAGACCACCAATTATTACTTTCATAAAAAAGGGAGTTTAAAAAAAAGAAAAAACAACCATTAAATGTCTGATGCCTCATTTCTGCTGCAGCCGGGCAGCTTTGAACTTTGACACCCATTTGGGTGGCTCCTGCGGCACTTCTGAGCCCACCTCTTCTTGCTTTCTTTCAAGGATTGTGGGTAACGCAGGAGGAGTTATCGTCAGGTGGGGGATCGTTGAGGGCAATGGATCTTTCTCAATCACAGTACCTGAAAAAGCCTGAAAAACAGTGAGCTTAAGTTCACAAGGTCACATGATATTTGCACTATTTGTATTCCATTTTAACAGTAAGTTCTTTCAACTGCTACACAGGTCTTCAGTACCTCGAATCGTCCGTTAGGGTAAAGACTTATTCTGGTTGGGCTGTCCTCTTCAGTAATACTGTCGCTGGTGTCACTGGGGGTGGCGTCGTCGTGGCTGTGTGCGCGGTTAACAAAAGCACGGCGCTCCTCGAAATCTGCTGCGCTGCTCTCACTGGTGTCACTGCATACGCTGTTCTCACGACTGCGAGACTTCAGGATGGATTTCCTTGGAACAGGCTCACCATTTACTACATCCACAAATACCCTGTGTGCACGCATACACACAGTTATGATAAAACACCAACAATTGAGTCGAACACTGCTGTTTAAAGACCCTGATACCAAAGCTGAAGAAAACCACAGGCTGTAGTTTTTGAATGCCAGGTCATTTTCATGTCTGCCCTTGTCGCTAGTCTGCCCTTGTACCTCTAGTCTGACAGCACATTGCAAAGTAGCTTTGGAGGCCATTATGAGACAGACACTAGAGGTACAAATACTGATAGATGGCACACCATTTCAGCATATTAATAACAGTATTGTGTGATTGGAGTCATTTTTCTGTGACCCTGTAGCCTTTTTTTCTTTAAAAACACACACTACTGCCACCTCTTGGAAGGGAAAGTCATCAATAATCATGCATGCCCAATATCATTTGCGGCATATTCAGTGTTTCGCATGACCCCAAGCAACCATGTGATCCTTGGTTGGCACTAATTCTGGGATGCCAGTTTCATGTCAGGGCTCCAAGAGTCAGATTTCAAATCTCAAGTTAGACAAGACTGCATGTTTACTGGGGTCACTCTAAAATACCTTCTGGGCCTGGCTCTGATAGAAATCTGTAAACCAGTGCATTGCCTGGTACCTGTAGATATCAGCAGGAGTTGTGATTTTATGATGCTCATGAACAGCATGGCCGTTGCATTTGCCATTCTTCTTTTTGCGTTTGGCCTGCTCTTTCTTCTCTTTCCTCTCGCTGAACTTCAGAGTAGTGTTCTTTCCTGTGTTTATTCGCACCTAAACCACAGAAGATGAACAGAGAAAATTACTCAGACTTACTAAAGCAGTAGTTATACAGTGAATCAAGTCTAAAAAGGTGTTCAATTATAAAAAGAAGCAACAGATATTGTAGTGACTTACTTTTTTGGGCTCTACCGTATGACTGAAATAGATAGTTGGCAGAGCGTTGTCGTTCTCCTCGTCTTCTTCTTCTTGCTCATCTTCCTCAAACTGTGGTTTGATGCCATTGACTTGGCTTGTGTGAGTGGCAGTGGCACAGTCTCTATGTGGCTCATGTCCATTAACTTGGACCTCAGTGCCAGCATCTGCCTCCTTCTCTTCCTCTGATGAAGAGGAAGTAGTGTCCTCACCATTGGTATCTGTGCTGTCCATTCTGAGGTATGTTAGATAAGCATGTTAATTAATATATTTAAAATATATATAAAACTTAAAAAAACGAATATAGACAACAGCACTGACAACTGCCAGGAAAATAAATTTATGGCCACCTGGAAATCAAAAGAAAAGTCAACAACTACTTTGCTAAACACATGATTAAGTCCATATTGCTGTTTTTAATAATTTAAGCATCATTAGTGTATTTGAGGGGACTGATTTGCTGTTGAAGTTTGATCATAGGCTTCACTGTAGCCACAAAGTAGATGGAAAATGGAGAGAGCACTTATATACATAGTCTGTGTAATCTTGTATAGCCTGTGTAATCTTGTATAGTATAGTGTTATATATGTCTATACTTTTGAGAGTCACATTGATAACATTATTAACAGAAAAGGATTGACAAATTTGCTTTTTTTTTTTAAGCAAATCTGTCAGGTTATTTTTTTTTCCGCCAATAGTTTATGCAACATCATTCACTTCCACGAGTTCTACTTTTCTGTAATAGGCTCTGACCTAAAAAGGCTGAAGCCAATTAAGTGTTTTAGTCACCTCCTCTGGTACACAAAACACAAACAAGGGAGTTTCTCACCGCTCTCTCTCATCCTGCTCCTCCTCCAAACGCTCCAGCTCATCCAGCCGTGCCCACAGCTCCTCTTCCGTCAACACACCTTTACTGTTACCTCCATCTACATTCTTCCCCTCCTCCTCCTCCTCTTCCTCCTCTATCTGCACCACATACTCCTCCTTAGGCTTGGAGTTGGGCTTGTTTGCCACACGTTGTTTACCTGTCAAATTACACAATACTTCATCATACTGCAGAAAGCACACTTACCTTTTCAATGGATTATGCTAAGCCTGAGGCTCTTAACCCTTTTTTATGTAGTGATGATAGAAACTGCAAATAAACAAATTAAATAACTTTCTGGACCTTTCTGCAGCTGTTAATTTATTCTGCTGTTAAATTAAGCTTGACTAATTTTCTAAAGTAAAAACGTTCTTGTGAATCCACTGTATGCCTTTGGCTGGGTTATTTTTTTTTCTTTGAAAAAATTATTTTTTTAACCCTTTAACCCATGTGCACCTATTGTGTAACCCATGTGTACCAAATATTTTATTAAAAAAAAAATCTGCTTATACCTGAATGGACAGCGGAAGATTATTACTAATATTACCTTATTAAAACACACACACACACACACACTGCACAATAACAATAAAACTAATTCAACGAAAATTGAATAAAATATAATCTAATAGTGGATGATCTGTTTACTTTTTAATATTCTATATTTATGCAGAATCAAAATTCATACCTCATGCAATTAGATAAGCATATAAGGGGCCAGAGGAGGCCACAGCAAATCTTGCGGTGGCACCAAAAAAAAAAAAAAAAAATCAGTGTAGTGTGGGTTCTACTTGTTTAGTTTTGTTTCTGGTTAATGTAACGATATCATCACTCATTTTTTTGGTGGCTGCAGTGTGTGCTTCATTTTATTTATTTATCTATTGTGAATTTTCATAATGCATTCAAATTCAAATTCATTCTAGGGGTGGCCACAGGGGTGGCCAGAGTTTATACAGTGTATTCAGTGTTACTAAGCATGCTTATTATTAAGAGAAAAAGAGCAGGACAGAGAACAGTGCAGACAAAGAATCTTTTGCACACACTTCGCAGGGACACACTTGCTCCAATCACTCGGAGTCAAGTCGGTTTGGTTGCCGTCAAGCTCGCAAATAACGATACTGTTTTAACACTAAAGCTACTTATGGAGAAAAAACCCACAAAGACAAAAAAACAAAACCTATAAAGTAATTTTTGATGTTCTGTTGCCTATTTACCTGGCACACAATATTCAATACTTTTATGAGAATATGGAAATGTACATGCATTGCCCAGGATTGGATTCTGGCCTTTTAAAATACTGCAGTTTGAGAACATACACTGTCAAGGTAACAACAATGGTAGATTTTATGAATCTTCATTTGCATTCTCATTGCATCTTATCTTTTATGTAATTCTGCTTCCTGGAACACTCCCCATATTTACCGACAAAAGAATCACTGTTCTACAGTTTGGTCAATGCCACCGTCATAAAACAAAGTGAACATCCTACAGTCTACTGCACCACTTATATGTGTACGTAGAGTTACCTTTGGTAAGTGCTTCCTGTTTTCCCACTTCTTCTCTGATGTCAACAAAATCTCCTCTGTCCTGTAGAGAACACAGCGATTTGTTATTACAAAGATTTTCATGAGCTGTATAAAAACCTAAGAAGTTGAAACACTTACACAAGCCATCCTTTCAAGATCTTCTGTGAAGCCAGCTCTGTCTTGAAAACTCTTCATCATTTTGTGCAGATCCTCCAGTTTATTATCAACATCTACGAAAAAGCATGAAGGAAGAGTAGGACATGACATTTGACCCAAGACTATGCGAATGACCTAACTGTCGTCGAAAAGCCCATTAACACAATACTGTGGAAAAAACAGAGAGGGTCCAGTGAATCCAAACATAACTCACGTTTCTTTCTGTGTTCTACAAGTGTCTGGGCCTGCTTAGCCGAACACTTTGCGAACCAGTTATCTCCGAGGAGAACTGTGAGTTCATTGGTGTGAACCAGCTTCCCAGGCATGAAAGCTAAAGAACCAAATGGTACCTAAAATGACAGACAGAGAATATATTATATTATAAATCTTTACAAAAACCTGCATCACGTCAGTAATAGAACAGATTAAAGGATTACACTAGTATAAAGCAGAGACAAACAGAGACAATCCATCTCCACAAATATTCTGTAAATTACATAGAAATTTAAAACTAATCACGGGGCAAAAGCACGCAAAACTGTCACGCTTCGTATATACCATAATATCATAGGACAGCTTATCAGGCAATGTGCTGAGACGTTCCTGTAGGTTTTTATAATCATTCTCCACTTTTCTCCTGGTAGAGACAAAGAAAAAAACAACGCAGTAAGTAATCGTCTATTGCTGTGTAACAATGTCTGAAAACAACAGAGTAACATTGCAGGAACGAGAATGCATCTTTCTCCATTTCTTTATCTAGACAATGTGTAATATCCACATAGAGCCATGATTAGTTTTATAGCTAAGAAATAAAAAGCTCAATTAAAATTCATTAAGGAAGTAAAAAAGGTAGTGAAGTTGGGGATCGCCTGTATAATGCTCATGGGTGCTTTGACAGAAGAAATGAGAAATCACACTCACCAATGTGTAATTTGACTTTGGCAGTCTTTCATCACCTGTTGTTGGAATAGTGACACATGTTATAACAGTTGTACTGAGGGGAGGGGACAAAACCCAACGCCTTTAAACAACTTTCCATCAAACAGCTGATTTAGACACAGGAGCTTATATATAGCATCACTTACCAATAAGTGTTTAAAACCGAGGAAATTCCATATTTTCAGCATAAACAGCTTGTAAAAAAAATTTTCAAACACACTTACGTGAGCTATAAAAAAAACAGATCACTGATAAACCAAATGAAGTACCTATCAATGTTGTAGGTTTTTTAGGTTTTTTTAACCTTCATCTGTCCCTTATATGTATTTTGTTTAAAAACTCTTATTAAAACTGACCAAGGATGCAAACAGTTAGTGTGCATCATTCTCTATGATCACTTTTTTGTAATTATGTTTATTAACTACTTGGTCCTGGTGCCAGGTTTTGTAGTAATTCTGAAAAGATAAATGATTAAGAATTAAACAATCAGTGCTGTAGGGATTAAAAACAAGGCAATAAAACCCATAAAGAGTATTTTGTCTTCCATGCCATGAAGATTTTGGACCTCCACTGAGATGAGGCCGACTCTGTGAGGATCCTGAGACATCTAGACATTTACCAGCTCCAGTTAGACTCTGCGATACTAAAGAGGAGACGTGAACTCCATGTACGCTTTGAGGACAATAACCTCCTCATCATTACAACATTTATCAGACTGTATATTTATAATTACACCCTCCGATGTCACCCGAATGAGGATGAGGTCCCCTTTGAGTCTGGTTCCTCTCAAGTTTACTTCCTCTTCCATTTAAGGGGGTTTTTCCTCACCACCGTCACCGGAGTCACCTCAGACTTGCTCATTGGGGATAAATACATACACATTTAAATCTATCTAATATTAATGAAGGTTTTGTACTATATTTCTTATGTTCTGTAAAGCTGCTTGGAGACAACATCCGTTGTTAAAACCGCTACAAATAAAAAAAAAAAAACACTGTAGACCGACGACGAGCTGTGTCCATATACATACAGTAAATACATTTATTTCACTTCGATTTGACAAACAGCAGAATTTATCACATGTATTAAGGACAAATCTCTCACTACTCAATAATATAATGTCTCTCTACTCACGTTCATGACAAATCAACAAATTGCTCTCATGTTTAGTGTGAAAAAGATGACAAACATTGTATATACTGTACGTGTATGAAGAACTCTTATCTTCTTTATATTATTCTTTATAATAACCTTTTTTTATGTTTATGTTCTGTAAAGCTGCTTCGAGACAATGTCGATTGTAAAAAGTGCCACAGAAATAAATTTGAATTAAATTGAATTAAACTGAATTATTCTTTAACATGGACAATATTTGAATTATCAGTGTTTTCTCCCCTATAAGAGAGATTATGGTTGCGATTGTATTGCAATTCAAAAGTGAAATAGAACTGCAATGCAAAGGGGAAATTCCATTAATATCTGACAAAAAGGAAGTGTTTAATTTTTTAGTAAGCAGCGTAATATCAATATCAAGAAACGTAAGAGCAATGCAACAAAGAGAGTGTTTTTCAGTACATCACAGACACAAATGCATGCACAAATGCTCTTTTATTATATCATTTTGACCTTAGCCGTCTCTTGCTTATTAAAATCAGAGATATCAGTAGCCATGAAGCCAGTGAAGGTTCTGCTTTTGATTATGGAATGTTTTCTGCAAAAAAAAAAAAAAAGACACTGCTTGTGTTTTGTACTTCTTTTTGCTCTGCTGATTGTGTTCATTAAAGAGTTCAACAACCATAGGAGCAAGACAATAAATCTTCTGCTTTACATTTAAATTAAAAAGCAGATCAGGAGTGAAATATAATAATGCTTACTATGACTGCCAGACACAGGAACAGTTTCTTTCCCCAGGCAATCACCCTGATTAACTCACCATAATTATATTCACTGCTTCATATCTATAAGTACTTCATATCATTATCAGAACTGTCAGTCATCAAATCATCTGTGTATGTTACACACTACTGCTGCTATATATTGTACAAAAAGCATAATATTGCACAATATTGTTATTTTCACTTCCAACACTTTATGTACATAACTGATCAGTCATATATTCTGTACTCATATTTAATACTCATAATGTCAATTGTATCACATCTGTATTATCATGTATAGTCTGTATTGTCTTGTATAGTATAATATTATTTATGTCTGTACTTTTGAGAGTGACAAACAGCTGGAACCAAATTCCTTGTGTGTGTCAACACACTTGGCCAAAAAAACTGATTCTGATTCTGATAATGATAATGATAGCTTTTGCACTGGAACAGAATCCTCTCCATTTGTGCAGGGGGTCAATTTTCCATGAGCAACTTAAAATAGCTACACAACCATCTAGTAGTTGGTACAACATGAGCTCTATATACTCAGTTATTTTACTTATGTGGACTTTTTTCTTCTTCTTTGCTTACATACAGCATGAGAGTAAAACCACCAACAACAATGACTTTGTCTAACAACAACATGTGCAGGTTTGAAACAAAGGCGAGGTTCCTCGTGTGTATTAAGTATTAAAAAAAAATAAACACGAAAATAAGACAATATTTTTTGCTGTCGTTTGCATGTAAACAACTGACTGAAAGAAATACTGCATAAATATTGTGATCGTCGTCTTCCCGAGTGGCGACTGCAGCAACCAGGAAAACACGTGATAGTTTAGAACAATCTAGAAAGCGTCGTAAAGCGTCTTCTTTCATCGTCAAGGTGGATTAATAGAGCAGTGAGATCACTTAAAACACTACAAGCAGGTTATATAGTCATCAACAAGTAAGATCTGCAGTCGTGTGAAAACACACAAACACTCTCACTCACTCACTCTCTCTCTCTCTCTCACTCACACACACACACACACACACACACACACACACACACACACACACACACACACACACACACACTTAAAAGCGTGCACAGAGCTTGAATAATTATTCATTACCTTTCTGTGTTCCTCCTTTAATCTATCCACACCTTTAGGTAACGCACTGCTCATCTTCATTTTACTGGCCATGCTCTGCTGTAAGCCGTAACAGATGGTTTCAGATATCAGACAACACTCAAGGGTTTGAAGTCCTATAGAAATGTTTATGAATGGCGTTGAATGTATTCCTGCGTCCTGGTCGCCTTTTAGTCATCAACGAAGCTGTAGAAGTGATACAATTCAAGATTGAGACCATTTCACCCTTGCATCGTACAAGATCGAGCTTTTCCAAAGAAACGAAATGAATAAATCCGTCTGGTTGTGTTATTCCAAATCGTCAGCAATGCTAGTCCACCTGCGCCATGTTTGTCTCTCAATAACAACACCACCTCCGTTAAAGGACACGTGACGGTACATCGAGGCGTTTGTAGGTGCGTTCAATTTACGCAGACCAATTCAGGTCAATGAACTAAACTAAAATCATAGATATCTATGAACTAAAATTTTATTGCAGTCACTGTATAAAAGAAACCCTAGAATTGCTATATGAAGTTAGCTTTGCTTACAGAGCTGTGTTTGCAGTGTGAAATAATTTTATTTTAGTGATTAGATATCAAATTAAAAACAATCACGTGTTTATAGCATAGTGAGATAATTAATTCATTAACAGAGAGGATATTTAAAAGTGATAGTTGAATAAATTGTGATTGATGAGAACGTAAGGCCAAATATTTACTGCTGACGGACTGCTAATATAGAGCAAGACCCTCATCTGAACATTTAATTGGACAATCACAGCGTTTTGGATTATTATTATATTATTATTATTATTATTGATTTCCAGAAATATGAACTATAAAATAGAAGATCTTCTAGTCAAACCTTAAAAGTCAAAATGAGTGTTTACAGGAAATTACGACGATAGATTTTCTATCAAAGGATCTCGTGCTTTTATTTTGAAAAATCCCGAGGTTGTTTGGCGGCCATATTGGATCCGAGTAAGGGCAAACAAACGAGGAAAGGTTTAGGAGTATCTATTCATCTAACTCCAGCCTGTGCGTCATTTTGCTTTTCTGTATTTCATCTCTTGAAATTTCCCACACAGAGGATCTAACCTGCAGTGATAATGAACAGACAATTGAGAACATGTCTAGCTTGTTTGTTAAGAGTCAGGGCTGATTTATCCTCCAGCAGGACTTCATACACGTGCACTGCACCTTTCCGGGCTCATTCCATGGGCGTGAAAACGCGCTCGTATCTGCAGTATGTTAAGAGGAAAATACAAGCACCGAAAGCGCCTCCGTACAGCCACGTGTGTCAGGTCGGAGATCCGGTGTTGCGATGCAAAGCCTCACATGTGGCGCCGGCAGATGTGCAGGGACCAGATGTGCAACGCGTGATCCGCACCATGGTAACGGTGATGCGCAGGCTGAAGTGTGTGGGACTGAGCGCGCCGCAGCTCGGGGTTCCTCTGCGCATCATATCTGTGGAGTATACAGAGAAAATGCTGCAGGAGAACTCACCAGCTGTCATCGAGGCCCGTGGTCTGGTCTCAGTTCCCCTCAAGGTGTTTATTAATCCAAAGCTCCGTGTGCTGAATGGACAGACTGTTAACTTCCAGGAGGCCTGTGAGAGCATCTCGGGCTTCTCTGCTTCTGTTCCACGATACATCTCTGTAGAAGTTTCAGGTGACAAATCTCTGCTTTATACACACGCTGAACTTCCAACTAGTAGACCAATGTCTTAATCATCTGTCCCAGTGCCAAGCAGTAACCTGAACCCAGGATCCAGTGTAGGATCCTGAAGCTGTCAGGCAGCACATCTCAGTAACCAACAGCATAAATGATCATTAAAACTGAATCTCTCTCTCTCTCTCTCTCTCTCTCTCACACACACACACACACAAATATTTCAGTGATTATGGCACCTCATGTTGGAGATTGTCTATGCACATGACAGTAAACTTTATTTTGGATTAATAAACTAAATAAAATATTTCTGATACTTTTTATTTTATTGCCAGAATCTCAGATCACAATACACTGAATGCAATATAAACACCATGTTTTTATTTCTTTAAAAAGTAATAATAATAATCATAAGCCAAAAAAGACCAATGACATTTCATGTAAAAAGGTATAAAATATAAACCAGGACAAAGTGTTTACTGAAGATAAACAGATAAATGCTAACAATTAAGTTAGAGATAGGATAGCATATTGGGACAACAGTTACTATGTGAAACTATTTAGTGATGTAACCCACTGATGATTCTTTCTTTCTGAAGGACTGAATGAAAAAGCCGAGCCTGTCACCTGGCAATCAAGTGGCTGGCCAGCAAGGATACTGCAGCATGAGATGGATCACCTTGATGGAGTTCTTTATATTGACCATATGGACAGTAAAACATTTATCAATGTTAACTGGGAGGAATACAATGAGAAACATTAAAAAATATACATAAGCTTGCCAATGATTGTGCTTTAAACTGAAACTTTTTATTTCAGTTTTAATAAATTTATGCTCATTTGTGTGAAGAATCCTATTTAACTTAGTAACGCTATTACCAAGCTGATTAAGGTGTCAACTGTAGTTTAAATCACAGACCTGCACACCTGAAAAAGATGCAAAAATATGTGATGTGCGTTATCTTTATGCCACGGTAATTGTTGACATTTTTTCTTGACCGTTTTGCTTGAAGTTGCGCACTGTCAGAAAAACAAAATAGAAGCCTTTATTTGTTACATATACAATACAGCACAGTGAAATTCTGTCTTTGCATATACCAACTTTGGAAGTTGGGATCAGAGCACAGAGTTAGCCATGATACAGAGCCCCTGGAGCAGTAAAGGCTGAGGGCCTTGCTCAAAAGGCCAACTGTGGCAGCTTGGCAGTGCTGGGGCTTGATCCCCGATCAACAATCCAGAGCCTTAACCACTTGAGCCACCACTGCCCAAGCAATGAAAACTATTTGTTCTAGAGAAAACAAAACTTAAAAGAGATTAAGACATTAAACTCAAGCTTCGGAGTTTTTAGGAACCATATCAGTAGTCTGACAATACCATTGCTTTTCCGTAAAACATGTTCATAACACAAATCAAAGTTGCTATTATATTCTCCCCCATAAGGCTTTTGTTTTATTACCTCTTATAATTCATACAAGTCCTTAGGTCTATCTAGTAAATGTAGGTATGATAATTTGGCTAAAGTAACAAGTGAAAACGTGGTAAATCTGGTAAAGTGCCTTAGCAGCTAGATAAATACAAGTTATTTATTCTTTTATACAGCAGAGAACTCAAAAGGCTTGCCGCATTTGCATTCGAGCGGGTTTTTAAACCAACAGTTTTTGCAGTGTTGGGCACAGCAATACCTGCACAAGATGAAAAGATTAGTGTCTGAGCATGTGCAGCACACATGTTTAAGACTCTGTACATTATGGTGTCTTTGGCACTGATTAGCATCACAAGAAACACCATGGAAAACTCTGCAGGTGTGGCAAGCAAACTCTGGCTGTGTGGATGCACAGCAATTGTGTAAAGGCATGGGCATGGCCTGAGCTGGTTTTTCATTATTTTCAAGCATGTATATCACATTATGGCTAGACACCTTGCAGATCTGTAATTCATCACAAAGGTAATCGTGGGATTTGTTGCAAGTATGGCACAATACATAGTCTGTACCTTCTACCTTCAAACATGTATGTGGAATCACCTGTCTTTCTACTTGAGCTGGCTGTAACCTTCCTGTTCTTTGCACATTATGGGTTATTTGGAAACACCTTTTAAGTTCCTCGCAATTTTCATCATGAATATAATGACAATCATGGCACACAAAGTAGATATCATTGCTAGTTTTGTTTGTACAGCTGTGTTGCTTCAGATTGTCTTTTGGTGGTTTTTCCCAGCTTTGGATTTGCCCCCTTCCAGTCAGGGATAGTACATTCATCATGTGCTCCTGTGCAAAAATGACCTCATGGCCTTTCTCTTTGCAGCTCCTTAAACAAGGACAATCCATACTATGAACTTCTCTGCACTGGAGGCACTGATTATGATGCAAGTCACATGAAGTTAAACAGTTACACACTATTTGTCCTTCTTTTGATGCACATAGCTGGGCATAATGCGTTGGCATAAATTGTTTTTCATTTTCACACATATTTAGACTTAAGCCAGTCTTCTGTTGTGTTGCATTGATATGATGGGTTAGGGATGAAATGGAGACATTCTGTGACTTCTTTTCATTCCTCTGAATAAGGTTTGACTGAGAAATGCTACTGTGAAACATCTTATTTGTTAAAAAATCTTCAATGGGTGGAATATAAGGAAGACTGGGTGGTGAAGCCATGTGACCATGCTCTGCCAGGTTGTTGTCTGTGTACAGATCTAGAGCTGCATCTAGGGCTGGATCAGGCTCCAGCTTTCTCTTTGCACTGTCAAGTGCTACTTGAAAAGTGCAGCCAAGCTTTCTTTCGTGAATAAGTTGGAGCACACATTCCATGCGGTCACCCAAGGTGTGCACAGCAGTAAGCAGCAGCTGGCACTCTATACGTGCTGTGAAGAAAGCCCATGCTAGCTGGATAAGGGTGTGTGAATGAACTGGTTTTGCAGTTAATCTCAGCTCCTCTACGTTGCTGCCTCCCGGGTGGTATCCGAGCAATGCAAACAGCTCTTTAGCTTGCTGTGCTGTCAGAGCAGGTTTGACGCAGTGAGTGAACATACCTGAGAACATCTAAAAAGAAGGAGGTTGGACTCCCTGCTTAAACTTATATACGTTTGAACAGATTATAAAATCAAGCTTTAATATCTCGTTTCACAAACATTAAACAAAATTAAAACAAATCAGCATACCTTCACAACCTTGTACTCCTTCCGCCATGGGCACAAATAAAGATTTAGTGCTGCAAGTTCCAGCACTTCAAACGCCTTAACCAGACTTTTCAACCTATTTTGGCTGTGTGTGTGATGTGATGCTCGGAGTGAGGTTTCTATCACCGCCAGCGTGTCTAACCCAAGCTGAGGGTGGATGCCTTGGCTACTGCATTCAGACAAACTTGTCTCAACTTCCTTACACAACTCTTCATCTTTACACACCAGATCCCAGTCGCCTTGTTGAAGTCGTCGTTCAAGGTTGGCCTTATAATCTTCCAAGTACCCGATCCCATTTTTCAAGTTTCCAGAACTCATCCTGACACAGAAAACAGGACACAGAACGGATTTAGAATACACCTTAAAACTTTTTTTTAAAATTCATTTTGCTTTCAATCGTCGTTGAAAACATGACTTATTTGTATGGATTTTTAATACGTGACGTGTGAAAATAAATAAATAAATAAAATAAACAAACGAAAATATTACACTATATTAAAATAACATAGTGAACTAAAAAAAACCGTTAACATACACTTTTAAATTAAATTCTCATATGAAATGTTTTGGAAAAAAAAAAAAGAAAAACGTTAAAAGCAGCTAACAAAATTAGCTCAGTGTCATTTGTATGAACATTTAGCTTCAAGATTGGAAACAAAACCGAAAGCTGTTTATATCCGACAAAGACTGTGGGAAATAACAAACTACAACTCAGACACTATTTATACACAACATCAGCCTTTTGTTTGGCTAAAACAGAGACATTTTCCTACTTTCCTGTCAGTTGACTGAGACTTTCTACTGCCGACAAAAATTTAACTTTTTTTTTTAATTTAGAGGCAGAATATGATCCATTTTAACCATATTATCATCCATAAAACTATTAATAACCTGTTATTTGTCCACCGCCCTCGAATTTACGGATTAAAGTAGAGTTATATTAGGAAAAAAATAACTTTGAACAACAGCACGCTTCGTAAAATGACCGAAGCTGAAGTGAAATCAGAAAAACAACTTTTTGACGCAACTTCCGGAAATTGAGTCACGTGGCACTTCGACCTCGGAGTGAATCACAAACGGTTCTGAATCGAGTAAAAAGTGTACTACAAAACTGTACTAAAAAGTGTACTCTCGGCAGGAATTAAAGTTTTATTATTGCTTAATTAAATTTGAAAGTAGAAGTGATAATTCACTGCGATCAGCGCCGAAATTTACACAAAGTGTTTATAGAGTTCTGAGAGTCGAATCTTTCAAACAGTTCTTTTTTCCTACTAGGAAAGAAATTTCCCAATTCCTAAATATAAATAAATTGCATTAAAAGGTGCAATTTACACTTTTAAAAGACGTCGTTCTCGAAGTACGAATGTTCGGTTATTATAAATATGTACAAAAAAATCCCATTTTATTATTTATTTATTCATTTTATTTTACACACAAAGCGTTTAATCTAATCTGTTATTTTTGCGTTATTAACGAGTTTGAGAGTTTTAAGTATAAAATAAATTTCTACCATCACCAAATGTTAAAACTATGAGCGGTATCACTACATTTATGCATGAAGTATTGGGTGACAAGAATAAAAAAAAAAAATTATAACATTTCTAAATATGGTGCACCAGAGAAATTGTAAATGACATTTAGAATCAGAATCAGAATCACAAAGAGCTTGAGATAGAATTTAAGTCTTTTCAGAGAAAGCAAACTTAACAGTACAGATGTGGGTTAAATTAATGTACAATTTATTTAAACAAACAAACAAACAAACACATAAATAAATAAATAAATAAATAAATAAATAAATAATTATTTGTTTGTTTGTTGAATTGAATTGCAAGGGTGCAGTGTAAAAATAATTCCACCAGATAGCGCCAAAACGCATAAAACCCATCTTTATTAATTGAATAATAAAAACCCACTGTCTTCAATATGAATTCAAACAAACTTTTATAATGTCATGCATTGCACATTCAAAAGGATTCTCCTCCTTTTGTTTACGTAAAGGACGTTATTCCGCCGTGTTTGATTCTTATATGATGTGTTATATTATAATTAGTATAATATATATATAATAATATAAATAATGTGCCGCCCACATGGAGGCGTGGTTAGGATACCTGGAGGGTGGAACAGTTTACCCGCGATCTCTTTAAAACTCTGCATCTTCGCCTCTGATCATTCAATATCCAGACACACACACAGTGAGAGTTGTGAGTTTAAGTACAGGACAGGTGCTTGTTGTGTGCGCGTGCGTGTGTATGGAGATGTCGAACCGGGAGCGCGTGGTTCTGACCCTCGGTGGAACGGGGACTGTGGGCTCGGGTCTGGTGAAGGCACTTTTGGACAGAGGTAAGAACAAGCAAGCACTTGAAGCTGAATTCACACTCCACAGTAAACAAAATGAGAGTATCATATTTTAGCATTAAAGATTTTTAGAATTGCATTATTTATTTAGTCTCCTCTCATGACTAATGCAAGATTTGCAGAACTTCTTTGGCAGCTGATTTAATGCATGACTTCACTGATGAATTTAAGTCCTCACTGTACAAACAGAAGTTTGTTAATTGCTATGAAGTGTATTTGATTTGAAGCACCCTCTGCTGCTTCATAGTGTGTAAAAGATACCATACAGATAACGTTCCCTTTATTATTACAAAGGTTTTAAGGTTGCTGTGATCTCCAGAGACAAGAATAAACTAGAGAAGCTCAGAGGCTTTGTTTCGCCCTCCACTAAAGGCAACCTGACGACTCTGGTAGGGAATGTTGGTGAGTCTTTTATCTTAAAAGTCGTTCAGTGAGCACACGTAGGACATTTTTTGTCAGCGTGGATGGATTTATTAAAAAAAAAAAATTGCACTCCTGTCCAGGTTCAGAAGAGGAGGCTGAAGAAGCGAAGCAAACCCTCTTGAAGTCTGTGGGAAAGATTACAGATGTGGTGTCATCTCTGGGCTTCAGTTGGTGGCAGCGTGGACCTCCACACACGCAGCCACTCAAAGAACTCCAGTGGGTGAGTATACTTATGAGCTCTTTTTCAGAATGTCCAGACACTTGTGCAAACAGGAAATGGAAATCATATAGTCAGGAATTGATCATTTGTAAGTAAGTATTGAAGCTTTTTATTATTAACCATTAATACACAATATATCCATCCTTGATAAAACCTGCCTCTGTTTTTTGGTGATTACTGTAGGTCATTGAGACACTTCTGTTTAGCACATTTGTATCATGGAAAACGTTCTTCCCCTTGGTGAGAGACGATCCCAATTGCACTTACACGTTTATTACAGGTGGGTGCCATTAATATGCATATACCAAAGGAGTAAGAATCTAGGTTCGGTATTTAATAGCTAACTGACATAAATGTATGTTGCAGAAGGATTCATTTAATATTTACATGTTTGTTTTAAAATCACCTCTTTGAGCATTCACATATATTGGGCATTGTTTTCTCTCCTGCAGGGGGCATAGGGGAAAAGCTGCTGATGCCAGGCACAGGCTTCTTGACAGTGGGCTCAGCCAGCACGCTGGCATTTTGTCAGATTCTGCGAGAAGAGTACCCAGAGGTTCCTTGCAAACTTAATCAGGTCTGTTAAGCAGTCTCGAAGCTTCCCTCGTGAACTAATTGTTAAATCTGATAATGTCTGATTTCTGTGCTACTCAAAAGCTCAAACTCTTTTTTTTTTTTTACATTGCAGGTGAAGATTAACACAGGTGTTGGAACCCCAGAACGCATGGGGCCAGGGTACCTGAATCATGTGGAGTTAGGTGAGGCTGTGGCTGCACTGGTGGAAAGGAAGGAAAAATCTCACACTGTCTACACCATAAACTGCCCTGCTGACCTAAAAACTGTCATCCTGTAGCGATGAGGCTGATCTTTAGCATCCCTGAGCACCCTTCAGGCTACAAGAAATACAGCACATTAGTTATACTTTCTTATTGCATCCAGATTATTGTTGATTATCTGTGTTATTTAGTTTGCATGCCAATGAATACACAAAGCTTAAAAATTGCAAATGCTTTTCCACAGTATTTAGGTAACACTAATACAATAAACAGTAGAACTGCACAGCGTCTGCAGTGTTTAGCCATGTAAAAGTATGCTTGGTTTGAAAAAAGCCGTGTGACCGAAGAAGCACAGAAAAAGACTTCATGGTAATGTGAGAATGAAAAAAGAAGCAATATCTTGGACTGCACTCCAGCTTTATAGTTTAATCCAGGCTTCAGGTTGATGAGAAAGTGTTAGGATTGGAGGAGTGATCTGATCTCCCTTGCGTGACTCCCTGCACTGCTCACAAATATTCTTCAGTCTACATCTGTTCTGCTTATGTGGTTCCATTTATCCTGTGCCACACTGGCTGAAAATAAACAGAAATGTAAGAGTAGAATGTCCAAGTATCCAAATAAGAGAGATCTCATAGATGGTAAATCATTTTTGTGTGTTTACAGTCATGGTGTAATTTACATGTATGCTTGAATCTGTATTTGTATATCCAATAAAAAAAATTAAATCACAGGAGTGGTTGGTGACCAGTTAGGCTCACAAATTTCACCAGACCCAATTTCATCATTTCTGTTTTTTATCCCATTCTGTATACAAATTGTTGGACATAAGAATACAAAAGTGATGCATCTGGCATTCCAAAGACAGGGTTTGGATTGCGATAATAGGAAATGGCTGAAGCAAATTAGCAGAAGACCGTATCATGACTTCTGCAGCATCATAATATCTGTTTGTATGTAGTAATTGATCTCCTTGTCAACCCATTGTTTATCATCAATACTGAGAACAGAGCAACAGAACAGACCAGAGAGATATCCAAAAGTGCCTGGATTCTGCAAACCTACACGTGTTTGGTCTTGAAGGGGGTGAGTCACCTGTGCCTTATGAGGGTATGAGGGTGTGAGCTCTGCTTCTCTCATCTGGATACCATTAAAAATGGAATTCTTTGCTTTCTTTAAAATAAACAGGAACTGAAATATTGGAACAGATTTAAAAACTAAACATCGTTCTGTGAAACGCAACACCACCCTTTCATGAGACAATGTGGTATTCACATCAGTTTCTGAAAAATAATTATCAGAGACAAATTTTCATTATTGTGCTATATTGAAACCATACCCTGGGCGATTTGGTATCATATCCACTACAATCATTTTTAATGTGTCACTTGACTGTTAGCATACTTGAATGGACTGTATAATCTCATCAGGGGTCACAGAGAGCCAGTGAGTCAAGTCACGCTATGTACCGCTTTCATGATTCAAGGCAGGATTTCTAGGAAGTAGTGGTATTGCAGATTTGCAGATGTTTAATTTGCAAGGAAGATAAACTATTAATTCTACTTGGAAAAGGAAACAAAGCTTGATAATGTGTGAGGCTTAAGCTTGTCTATGGCAAGCTACAACTCCACAGTGAAATGTTACATTTATATTTAAATATTTGCTGTGTATTAATTCTGGTGCAGTATTTTGGTCAGTGCGATCATTATTCCTGAAAGAAATGGTTGTCTGCCATGGTGATTAGCCAAACACAGGAGGACATTTGTAGTACAGTTTCAAATGGTATTTTATTCTGAACATAGTGATAAGAGTCCTAAAAACAGAAGAGTAAATTTCCTTTTCTCATTCACTATTTCCAATTTGCAATTTTAAAGTGATGACAAATCCAACACAAGTAGCGAAAACACTCAAATCCTAAAATGTGATGCAGATATGCCGAGTACCACTTTTAGCAGTTAAACAAATGGAAGCAGTTAACCAAATGGCATTGTAGGTAATGTTGGAAATTGTTAACCAAATTAAAGACAGACCAACACATCAATGAAAAAGTTTAAATTTAAACAGCCAACTCAGTATTTTATTAAAAAAATAAATAAATCATGGATGCCATTGATTACATTACATATTTATGGATGATTAGTCAGTCAAGAGTGGATTTTTCCGAGAGAGAGAGAGGCTATAACAGTTAACAATAAGCATGAGAGAGGGCATACCAGAGGTTACTGGCTACACCTCCCTCTGATGGCATGTTTTATCGAGTCTTACCTGGCACGAAAAATCTTGCTACATAGTATAAATCTGCTTCTTCTTTATTCCTGGCACACAAAGCTGAAAATCAAGACATTTTCAATAAAACAAAGTTGAACAACCTTTTGCCTTAACTTATCTGATTACTCATGTTTTTATTATTAGAAAATCCAAATCCTATCATACACTCCCACACATGCTTTTCAACAAATCTACATTAAAGACCAACAGATGCAATACAACAAACATACAACAGACTGAAATGATGGCATTCAGTGATCCACATAAACCACAACACATATTTATATTAGATATTTGTTATTTTAGGTTAGATACATATTTACATTAGATACATGGTATAACATTCATACACCAACAGGTTTTTCTACAGTTAGCATGATTGCAATGAGTCTAAAATACACTGATGCATCAAAGTTTCATATTAAAAAAAAAAAAAAAAAAAAAAAAAATTTTTTATAAAATCTAAACCTTCAGGTGAAAAGTGAATGTTGGCGAAACTGTTTCAAAACCTTTTTCGATACAATTTTTTTTTGAAATGTTGAAAAAAAGAAAACACTTTTTTTGTACAATAGTAAATATCAGGAACTTTAGTTCAGTAAAACATTTTAAAGCAGCAGTACAGTAAACATGACCATAAATATAATTGGCTGTACAAACAGTATAGAACAAGAATGTTGTGGTGGGGTGTAGTGCAATTTAATAATGTACTAAAGAAACCTTAAAAGATAATATCCAGGAAAAGTAATATCCAGTATTGTTTAAATATGCAGTCCAGGACCATGTGTTCAGCTTCTCAGAGTGCTGATACATGTCACCTACTATAAACCCCGGGGGGAAAAAAAGAAAAAAAGGAAGGAGGGGGGGAGAAAAAAAAAAGAGAAAAAGAAGACATAAAAATTAATGTCTGGAACATCTCTCATAACATTCTTCTTTCAAGATCAGATGTGACTATAGTAGTCAGTCCCACCTGCAATGCCTTGGGAGAACATCATTGCATACAGGTCCCAAAAACAGTTAGTTGGATTCTATTTGCCTAAAACATACTCAGTTGCATTAACTATACTGTGCCAAAAGTTTTTCTTCAAGGTTTAAACAATGCTAAAACAAACTTAAACAGCAAAATTTGAGGGAAAAAAGTTAGTCATAACCAATCTCTTTACAAATGAATGTCCAGGAGTCACAGAACATTGTGCCATTACACTTCTTGAGAAAATATCTATACTAGCCTGGGTAAATGCACATGGTTATAATAGTGTTTTAGCTTTCTATTCAGTCACAGCAAAGCACTTCAAACAACTACATTATGAGGTAAACAAAATAGGATGAAGAAACAATAAAATTATGCACGCAATTTGATTTCATTTTTCCACTAAATGAGATATACACCCGAAACAATTCCCTCATAACGTCAACCTGATTCCACTCCTCTGACCCGAGACCATTTGGGACGTAACTCTGCAACACAGAAGGATTCAGAGTTCTCATGCTTTTGAGGCTGGAAATCTCAGTGTGTGTAACCTCTCCTATGGTCTGTGCTGAATGGAAGATGGGTGTTTAATTTTGCAGCTTTGATGAGTAGGATTGAGAAGTTCATGCCCTGGACTGAGGGACTAGGAAGAAAAGCAGGCGGTTTGCAAAATATGCATCTCCTTACCACTGTGTAAACACAAAAAACAACCTAGTCACACAAGCAATTCAGAGAACAGATGATTTACAGTGACAGGCTAAACAATCAAAAATTATAATGTTTTGTACTTAGAGAGTGCATAAAAAAGGATGCATCTAAATGTGTGTGTATGTATAAATCTTTAGTTTTAATGCAGCATATGATGGTTTTATACAAATAAAATTGTTGGAAAATTGTTGTGGTATCAATACATGGCATTATAAGAAAATACCCAAGTTCATAGTGGTTTACATCACAACACCAGTAAAAACACAATACTAAGGTTGTGACTTTAAAACACGCACACTACAAGAGCTTGATGAAAGATCTTTTTCTTTAAAGCTTAATAAAAGTGCATTTTAAGGTTACACAACAGAGCTGTCACAGCTTTTATTAACATTTTGTGTGTTTCTGGGGAGAACTCAGGCAACACCAACTTGCCTGCCCCTTGTCCTGTATTCTACAGAACACGGCATTACATGCTTGGAACATAATGAGAAAAATAAATAAATAAAATTTTTTTTTTCGTTTAACGTATAAAATGCTCTGTATTTAGAAAAAGAACAATTTTGTGACAATAGAGCTTAAATTAAATTTTGCTTTCAATAACTTGAGTATGAGTGTGCACCATCCACACCTACTGTGACTCAGTGTACAGTGTATTTAAGGAAGGAGTTGTGCAGTATCTCTTACCTGACTCAGGTGGGTTTGGCAGCCAGCTGCAAAGCTTCACCCAAGTGCAGTGACTCCACATAACTCAGTGCACTTTGCATTGAAGTTAAACAGTAGCCCTCCTCTCCAATCAGATACCTGAGGAAAGAATTTACAAACCCTTTCAAACTGATCCAACATCTCATGGGTTGGGGGTGGGGGGAACGGGACAATACCAGTACAACAATAACATACATGGCACACAATCTTTTAGGGCAGTTGGTTGAGTAATGATATCAGATATGATAAAATGGAGGCATTTTAAATAAGTCTAGCTAGGCAAAATGTGAAGACCAGGAACAAATGTCAAACTTGCAATTTAAATTGACAAAATGTGTACTAATAATTAAAGTCTGAATATTTAAGGAGTCACATGTGGTCTTCTCTAGCATACAGCACACCAAGTTTCAACTGCTCTGTCCTCAGATATTCCTAAACCACCAAGTTACACAAACATTGTGAGGAATTTTATTTGTATTTTATAGAAAGGGAAAAAGGCAAACCAGAGTGTGACGGAAATTCCCTCATCAGTGCCAATCTAACCAGGCTGTAAAAAGGGGTGGCTATTACGCAGATAAACAGAGCTGTGGTCACGGAAGGCACGCAATAGCACCCTAGCACCCAAGAGCAGGGGCAAGATGAAATCCAAGAGAACAAGGAAACAGGAGCTAACGCTGTGGGATTGAATACTATTGCAATTTGCAAATCAACAGCATTAAGAGTGGAATTCATATACTAATTCCAATGATTGAAAGAGTGTATAATTGCCTTTGTCCACCAATTTGCTATTGTTAAAACTGCTTTCATATTATCTAGTCATACTGCACATTTCAGACTATAGAAGAATGAATGGGTGCTGAGTTTCTGGGACTCACCCCTCATGGATGAACTCTTCCAGTGCAGCACATTCAGAGACTAGCTGAGGGAGTTCACTGCGCAAAGCCACATATGACAAAATAGGCAACAGATCATCTGCTCCACTGTAAGAGAGAATAAAATTAAAAAACAAAAATCAGATAAATCAGAATACAAGATGTACAGAAATACTTTATTCTTCCTCCTGTATAAGAACTATCGAAAGCCACTATCATGCTTGATATTTCAGATGGTGCATAATACAAATCCCTTAGAGTCACCACTCGCAAATAACCACAAGCATTCACATGCTCTAAGGGTCACAGAGTGCTTGCGTGAGAAAGTACCTGGGTGTCCCCTTTCTTGCTGGCCCAGAGGACACCGGATATCTTTCAGCTAAGCAAGAGAGTGGTGGACATAGCAACAAAGCTTCACATTGTGGACCCATGCCAAAATAGCTGTAGTTCCAGACTTATAGAAATATTTCTCAATTTCTAGTAACATCCACATTCAGTTTCAGGTTCATGTCTGAATGACTAAATGTGATAATTTGAAGTTTCTCTTGGATCAATCGGGAATAGCTGAACTTTGCAGTTTTTGGGTTTGCCAAATTATAAAAGGGTGTATTCATGTACCAAAAATCCTACTGATATTTAAGATGTGGGGAAAAAGAATGAAAATTTCACAGCTTAGTGAAAAGATCCCAAAGTAAGAGAGTAAAAAATGTGAAGGGGATATTATGCTGGTCAAACCTCACAATCACAATCCAAGACCAATTCAGACAATGCACCATGAGTTTCCCTCTTCCTTTTAATAACAACAGAAAGGAGACAATGCAGCAAAGAACAAGGGTATGTGGGAACAAATAATGTTCAAGAGGGAAAATTAAAGCTGTTTAAATGAATGTTAGTATGTGTAATAAAGAGACAAAAAGAAATGAGACAATGCAATAGAACAAGAACGGGTTGGAATACTTTAATTGTTCCTGTGCAGACATGCATGAGCAAATTCCATTACAGTCAGGCACACACTAAACCAAAATAAGGCCAACAAATTACTCTAATACCTGCTGCCACTTAAAAACCATATTCATCATCCAGCACCAAAATCGCCTTTGAAAATTTTTAATAAATTCAACCACATGCAGCTATGGGAATATGACCTTTTATGAGTTTTCAATGAACCATTGATTTAAAGCAGGACACAAAAACTCACTTCTTAAACAATGAATCCAAATCAGCCACTAAATTTTGGAAATCTGGAAAACTAGGGAAATTCCACAGTGGGTCAACAAAAAAAAAAAGTTCAGTTAGGGTTAGAAGATTGGGGGTGGGAGGAGGAGAGCCCTTGAGGCATTGACCACTCTATTGTCCGGTCTGTACTGGAAATAAAAGCATACACTCCCAATCCATATTCATTTAGAATTTGACTCAGTTTATACATGTTAGACACACGAATGTTTTAAATAATATAGGAAATAGGTACATTCATGGTCTACTAGGAACATCTGTACACCTGCTCATTTAAGCCAATCATGTTACAGCAGTGCAAAATATCATGCACTTACAGAACAAGAGCTTTCGTTAATGTTCATCCAAAATGGGGAGAAAAATGGGCTGGTACAAGTATTTCAGAAACTCCTGAGATATTCATAAACAACAGTTACTCAAGCTCATACAGAATGGTTAAACAAGCAGAGATGATGCCACCTTTAATACTCTTTCAAAAACTGATTAAATAACCTCCAACCTTAGGCAAACTATTTCAGTTATACTTGAATTCTCCATTTTCCCTGACAGGTAATTGACTAATGTTCTGGCCCTTCTTCCGAGAGCGCTTTGTCACTTTCCGTGACACCATGTGGAAGCTGGAGCACGGTCCAGACAGCACGACCCACATACAGTAGCACGCTCACCATTTCAGAGCATCCCGCTGAGGGCCTAGGGCTGAGACAGCCCTCCTGCTATGCTTAACCTCTGTGTGGTCTGATGAATTCTGACAGACTGCCAAAAGGATATGCAGGAGGTCGCATACTCAATTATAAATCTTCTACACTAACTTCCTCACATCCATTTCCAACTTTTGTTTTAAAGTAAGCTGAGCACCTACTAGTAAACAAGCCAAACTTGTCCTACTTACATGGCTGCTGTTTTGGGTGATGGATCATTGTCTTGAAGAAGACGGTAATGCTCAGCGCATGCACAGATGAGTCTTAATGTTCTCACTGAAATGGAAAAAACAACAACAAATCAGTTTAAAAAAAAATTCAAATCCATTGCTTGAAGTGGGACACAAAATAAGAATCATTAGATCAGTTAATTACTTATTTACTACTATTCATTTTATCACTGTCAGGGATCTCACCTATGCATTCTAGCTTCTTTTGAGGACAACAGCCTTTACACAGCAGTTTTATTTCCTGCACTGCAGACTCATATGGGTAGGAACCCTGCAAAACAGCAGTGTCTTTGGGGAATAGTTTATCTGCTACACCAACATCAGCAGGTGAGGCATTCTGGTACAGGAGAACACTGCTCTCAAAAGCCAGCTCTCGATCTCGGTACACCTTCCTAAAGTATTCATAAACAGAACCTAAATACAGTGCTGTACAAGTACAGAAAAACTGAAAAATAAATTATTTGTGTGAGCCTTTAGAAGGACAACTTGAACTAGTTTACAGAAAAAAATGTTATTCATACAACAGAATATATGATTTTTATATTGCCAAAACCTGGTATGTTTATACTGACATGTTCTAAATAGTGTTTTGCATTTAAAAGGCTACAAATGACCTTTATTGCAACAGGCCATATCAGTTTTTCAACCCTTGTCCCGGTGTACCCCATCCTGCAGTAACCAGAACTAGTATTTTGCTCTGAAAACTTTAACTGAGGAAGGGCTGGTATTTAACTGATTATCTGAAACAGGAATGTTAAAAATGGGAAAACACTTATGTGAGGAACCTGAGATGCTTCAAGAAGAGACCTATGGTTGGTGGCTCAAGTGGTTAAGGCTCTGGGTTGTTGATTGGAGGATTGGGTTTCAAAAGCTGACCCTTGTGCAGGGCCCTTATCCATACCTGCTCCAGGGACACCATCATAACTGCCCCTGCTCTCTTATCCCAACCTCCTCAGTTGGGATACGTGAAGAAAAAAAATTCCACTGTGCTGTAATGTATATGTGGCGATAATAAAGGCTTCCATGCCCCAATTCACTCAAATGAAATTCGGAGCGACTTCATTTGCTTTTAACTTAAGAGCACCATCTATTGTTTAGACTGAGAAAACACACAAATCAAAACTGGTAAATGTTCAAAAGCTGCTTGCAAAAATAATGTAGCCCTTTTAAACCATTATCTGAAAGTTTTGCTTTCTTTTCCAACTCCTGTATACTTTATTGAAATTGTGCTCTTGGCATAGATGGTATTTATTTCTTCAGCAGACCAGTGTGCTGCTCCTTATTGCAAATGCATTATAATTTCAAAAGAAACATTTCAAGACCAGGCAAGTTCCCTTAAAAGAACCTAAATGAACCTACTAGATGGAACTTATTCTACTTGACTCCTGGAGTGCACCCAATTCCCCCATTTTAGTGTTTTCTCTGCTATAACTCGCTGGAGCAAGTGACTTGCCAATTTTCTTGTTTGCGAAATGCTGTCTAAACCCATGCATACTCTGTGCGTTAGGCAACAGCTGTAATTGCTTTATAATTATGTTGCATTTATTTAAACCTTGCATACTGTATTTAGTTATTTAAGTTTATTTAGGGTAATGTCCATGGACTAATCTACCAAAAAAAAAAAAAATTATTAGTGCAACATTTGATAATGATCAATAATTAAAATCAATCTGTAGTACCACTCTAAATCTAACTAATGGATATTTACTCTCTTCAAGATCATATGCTACAAAAACGAAATACCTAAAGAGTGCCAGTAGAGGGCCCCATATTGGGGTGAAGAAGACCTCCTCTATGCATGCTACACACTGGTCTTTGGCGCTTGCTGTGTTGAGACATTCAAATGAAAGCAGACACAGGGAGAGCAGACGATCTAAAGCAGAGAAAGACTAAAGCATTAATTAAGTAATTCATCACAGAATCATTTCAGCAGCTGTAGAGGGTCATGTTTTTGTCCTGATTTAAACGTATGCATACTTGCTCACCAATTGCGTTGTGAATGTCTTTGACTGTAGCTTTCAGGTGTTCTTTTAAAGCACGCTCCTCCAGGTCCTGAATGTCAGTGGTCATGTCACTTTGGGTCAATTCAAAGGTCATATCAGAAACTGTGTCATCTGCACAAGCTGAAGCCCAGTCCAGCTGGGTCATATACTGCTCAAGATCCTCAAAGGAGTTCTCCCGGTCCGGAGGGACTGGGGTCGGTATCTCTTCTGAATCCATTTTGAATGCTGTATTGTTAGCATTGAGGTCGGGGAGTGGTGAGAGCGAGATGGAGGCGTCGGACAGGCTGTGAATTAAGCTAGGCTTGAGCTGACTTGGAGGACTACGAGGGAGCAACAAGCTCTGTGCACTGTGTGAAGGCTTTAAAGACACAGAGTGGCCAGGTTTTGGGCTTGAAGGAACAGTCTGGCTTATTATGGGATATAGCCTGTTATACACTTGATACTGAAGCTTCTTCAATAGCTTCACAACAGGATGATCTGGGCAGCTTGGAAATGAGAAAGATTGATCAATTTTGGCCAAGATAAATACATGGCATTAAAAATATTCTAAACATTCAATATAATAGATAATAAAGCTAAACTACTTTTTTTTTAATTTAAAAAACATATTTTTGAACTAAACATAATTAGCATATCTGAGCTTTTCATACCCAAGAAGATAGGTCACCAAGCCTGAAACCAAAGTTGCATCATTTGGATTCCTCTTCAGGCTAGCTTTCCATACTTTAGGCCAATCCTGAAGAACCAAACATCATTTAATAAATGGTCTGTATCAAAGAGAGATTAATTGCCTTATTCAAACAACATACAGTTATTCTTATTTGGAGAATTCTACATTAATTACCACATACACTCACATGATCTTGTTCATATTCCAATATATTTGCATACAGAACACGCTGCTCCTGCTCCTCGGGTGTCAACATCACGGAAGATGAAAACTTCCTGTAATGAAAATCATACACATCACAAAGTTATTATAGCAAATAGTAAAGGAAAAAAAAATTGCAAAAAAAGAGAACCACTATTTTTGATAATCAAGTAAAAAGGGTGATTTAAAAAGAAAAGCAACCAGGTGATTTTTTTTTTTTTGGTCAGGTCCTTTATTCAAAGTTTGCACGATAAACAAAAATATGGCATGTTCCCAATAACTTTTAGTACAAATCATATAAAGGTGAGCTTACAGTGTTTAACATTTCTGCTTATTATTTAAAATTAATGCCAATGTTACTGCCAGCACCGAGAGGCATAATGTTTAACGGACTAACAGTTTATCAAATACGTGATATTGCTGGAAAAATAGTGGATTTACGATATTCTACCTTAATTTTCTAATCAAATCAAAGCCAAACATATGCATTTATGTGGATAATTTAGCTGAAGACAGCTCATAGAATCACAGAGTTCAGACTTTTATAATCCCCACTGGTTTTATTAATAAAGCAAATGAATGTTTTAAGTTGAAGCCCATGCCACCAGTCAAAAGTGGTAACATGAAGCATAACTATGAAACAAAACCACTGTCTTTACTATAAGCATGAACTAATCGCTACCCATAATTCAGTAATATAGAAACTAATATTACTGAATTATGGGTAGCGATTAGTTCATGCTTATAGTAGACAGTGGTTTTGTTTCATAGTTATGCTTCATGTTACCACTTTTGACTGGTGGCATGGGCTTCAACTTAAAACATACTTCATCCAAACCTTTTATTAGCAGGTGATTTTATAAGGTGTTTCCAAGGTGAAAAGAGTTACCTGTTAGCTTGCTCCTGTAGCCTGAGTCGTCTCTCTTCCATCTTCCTTTGGAGCTATAGCTATTCAGGAAAACTACGGTTAATGTGAAAAATTCAGACAAACGTTATATTTATGGTGTCCTATAGTGTTTCATAGTACACAAATCTGTTGTTAAGGCTTCTGAAACAAATAAAGACAAGTGCTTTTCAGACTTAATTTCTTCCTTTTGATTATTTTGTGTCTGTATAGTCCCATATTTGTATAGTGCAATTTATCTGCACCAATTCAAATAACTTAAATTTTACTTCAGAACAAAAGTGTTGTTTGTAACCCTACTGATGATGTATGATTCCAACAATTCAAATGTTTATTGCTTTTTGTTCTGTGAATTCACACATCTTTGCATATCAAATAAAGAAACAGTTACATGCTACACAAATCACATGTAAATAATATGGTTAAATTATTCTTTTGGAAGTGCTGTAATTGTCAGAATACCTGAATGAATTGCAGGAGAGAACGTATGTAGAGTCTAACGTACAGGCAAACAAGGATCATTAATAATTTATCATAATAGTTTCATATTGCCGTGCACCCCCAGGACACAACAAAAAACAAAAAAGATTAAACAAGCACACTCTCAGAAATGTATGAAATTATTCATTGTAATGTTGAACTTAAATTCTCTCTCATAAAATGGCTAAATACTTATATTTGCATCTGTCTGCAGTCTGACATGTACATACAAAAGGATACAGCATCTTGCCTGGCTCTGGCTATAATCAGGTTCTCCATCATTTGTCTCTGAAGCGAGAGAGTCTGTTTTGTGAGGAAAAAACTACCATTAGAAACAGATCATTTCAGCAGTTCACAAAGATCATGTAATGTGTTTTATTTTTCTTAAGGCTAGACAGTTTCAGCAAAAATGAAACAAAAAACACCAGAGTGTAAAAATCTCAGACCAGGGGATTGCAGACTGGGATTCAGATGTGAACCCAACAGAGCAAATTGAACCTTCACAACATACTCTAGCAGAAACAATCAATGTACGGGATGAAAAAAAAACCCCATCAGACTTCAGAGACTTATTTTGTGAACATAACAAGTGCAATTTATTTTTCAGATTCTCTTTTAAGGCATCACGATATTTTAAAAACAAAAAAACAAAAAGGAAAGACTTTCACTGATTATTTCCCAAGGATTATTTATTCTCTGCTTAAAATAAATCTATAGAGGTTTTATCTGTTCAGAGTCGGTGCACTAGTCATAAGCAATAGGTTTAAAAAAACAAAAACTATGAACCATCAAAAAAAGAGACACTATATTATTAAATGATTTATCACTTAGGGTTAGACACCATGTTGCCAAACTGTCATGTTTCTGCTTATGCAGACTTTCTTAAGCAATTTGTTTTATTTATTTATTTTTTGTTGAATACCAAACATACTAGATTAGTAATGTTGACAAAATAAATCAATGTTTGATTTAGTGACTTCTGGACTAAGCTCAGAATAGCTTCAGCCTTGTGCTTGTTTATGGAGGCCCATCTCTGTAACTATTTAAAACATTACTAAACCTTTGTAATTATTTATTATTCACAATGATAAATAGGCACAAATGTCTATATTCTTTATACAAATGAACTGTAACGCTTTACTGTTTATAAGCAGCTAAGCTACCTTACATTAGCCGTGCTATGGAAAACAGGTCGAACTAACTTAGCTAAAATAGCCCACTTAGGCTAATTAACAGAAATAAACCGGAGATTAAACTGAAAATAATGAAATATTACCTTCATAAATATTTTGAATTTTTTCCAGTATGTTGGGAGACCCAAGGGAGTTTGTCCGCCTCGTCGATACATTTTCTGATTCTTTGGTTCCAAACTTAAGTTGCAATAAAGCTTAACTACATTAATATCAAGTAAAACTCAAGACTAACTGAACACCAGCCTGAACGGAATGACACACTTGCCCACCACTAATTTGTTGATCTGCCCACTGAGTGAATCAACGGCTGAATCGATTCTAAAGCTAAGGCGTCACCTGAGAGGTGACTCGCGCGCTCATTACCATAAAAAACAATCAGGCCCGTGACCTCGCGTTGACATGGTTACAAAAGCACAAGGCTAGCACACTGCTAGTAGATAGTATGCTAAACAGGACCCCTGATGTTACTTATTTGTTGCGTCTCTACTCCTTTACTCTTGGTCGATCGGGTTGAGAATTACATTAGGATCGAATATCTCCCCGTCCTAGTTAATTAACCCCCTAAGTGAAGCCTGATTGTTGTGAAATTTCATTAGACTAGATCAGATCAGATCAGACGACATAATTAAAAAAAAAACTCTAACTTTTATATAAGAAGAATAATATTTTCTTCAGACGTGTCGAAAAAGAGACACGTTACACTCGCACCGCAAATGAATCGATTCCGACAGAACGCTTTGAAAAAATGTTTCCTAGCCGTTGTTTTTTTAAAATCGTGAATTTACCACCGAACCAATCACGACACAGAGCTCATCTGCAAGAGCCATTCAGAACACAGAACACAACTCCACGGACCAATCACAACACTGTGATCAGCTACAACAATATCCTCCCATTTACACCCAAAAAATTGAAAAGTGAAAGTTTTTGCTAAGTTTTGGGTCAGTAGGAACATTTAAATTCTTGTTGAATTCTTGCTGTTAATAGAAATAATATCGTAACATGCTCAGCCTCTTTATTCGACATTATTCATGCCCTATAATAAACCTAAGCACTATGATTCATAAATAAACAAGAAAAGGGTGTCAGAAAAGTTTTATATTATACTACATGCTAGTCTTGAACTGACAAGACACAACAAACACTGTCAGCTGATTTGGAGGTAATGGGGTCAGGGACGCAAACAAACCGCAGACACATCACCGTTTTAAAGTAAATAATACCTTTATGTAAACACATACGATTGCAGAGGGATTGTTCTCTTTAATGTGGACCTTTATGGTGTGTATCACTTAAGACCAACTTTGCAAATAGCTTGTTTTTGCTTCCCCTGGCTATAATATCCGTTATAATGTGTGTACCCAGGTTAACATACACTAGCTTAAAATAATGAAGTAAATGTAATTTGTCATAGACTTCAGTTAATGGATCTTCACAGCACCCCTGTGAGGGTGAAGGGCCTTGTTCAAAGTCCATTATTCAAATGTGTACAATAATATTGGTGTTTATTGCAGCAGTTTATTTTATGCTTGAACATATTAGGACCAAATTTTACAAGTGACCAGCCAAACAGGCTAATAACTACACTATATGGACAAAGGTTTGTGAACACCATTCCACCCTTGTTTTGTTTTTCCCAGTACTGTTACCCAAAAAATAGTAAACACTCAATTGTCTAAAATGTATTTGTATGCTGTAGCCTTAAATTTCCCTTCACTGGAACTAAGGTTATGCCCCAAACCTGCTTCATTATGACCCCTGTGCATCCCTGCCCATGTGTGTTCCATGAAGACATGGTTTGCAATGGCTGATGTGTAAGAAGACAAATTTCCTTCTCAAAAGAACATCAGTGCCTGACTTAAATATTGTTATTGAAGCCAAAAGAGCAAATTAATACAGCCCAAACTCCAAAATCTAGTGAAAGGCTAACCCAGAAGAATGGAGGCTGTTATAACAGCATAGGGGGACCCATATTAATGACCATAATATTGGTGTCCAACTACTTCTGAGCATATACTGTATATCATTTACATTTACAGCATTTGGCAGACGCCCTTATCCAGAGCGAGTAATATCATATTACTATATAGGTGGAGGATCTGCTATTATACTGATCCTACCCCATCTACTGGAGTGAAAAAACCTATAGAACGCTACTGTACATGGAATTGAAAAATAAAAAACTTTCCATCATTTGGAATGAGCCATGATCCATGATCATTCCAAAACTAGCTCAAACCACCTTTCTACATTGAGAGCTAAGTTATATTTAATATAAGAGTTTTTAAAAAAAAAAAAAAATCAGGGATGAGTGGGGAATTTTGACATAAAAGGACATCATGTTTGGATTTGTGTACAAAGGACTTATGGTATAAGTCAGTTATACCAAGCAGCTATACTCTAAAAGTGGGTATGAAATTGAGGGTGAGGACATGAATGAATGTGAAAAGTGTTAAATTAATCAGACACCTCTAAGAGAGAACCAAAAGGAGAGAGAACTGGAAAGAGAAAGAGAACTGCTTGAGAAGACATATTTACCAGAGATGTTTTCTGTGTGGCTTGACCGGGGGCAAGTCTTGCCAGACGTGCCTCATAAGTAGCTTTTAGTTTCTGGTTCAGACATGAAGCCTCCTCAATAGGTGTTAATTCTCTGTAACACAAAATTTGGGTTGTGAGACAATTATATTATCTTTCTTATTTGTTCCTCATCTAATGTGAGAGAGAGAGTAACATGCCTTCTCTTGTGAATCAGCATTCTTCTTTCAATTTTTATAATAGTGGGTATGAACTTCTTAATCATTCTTTTTAGCTTTAACAACCAATTTATCATGGTCAGGGTCACAGTGGATCCCATGCCTAACCCAGGAAAACATTCCATGATGTGCTACATACAGTAAACTGAATGGGAAGCCAGCCTTTGGAGAACCAAAGAACCCAGAGGAAACCCAGACAGGAGGAGAACATGTGAAACTGAGAATTAACATTCATATTTAATATCAAATAACACTTAAAACAACAACAACAACAACAACAACAACAACAACAAAAACACAATGACACAATGATAATTTCTTAAGTTTTGGGAATTGCTGATGCCATGTGGATAAAAGTAAGGGCTGATCTTGATGACATTTGGAATGATATCAAACAGCACTTTCTTCACAGACATGCTGCATGGATCCATCCTCTATCAAAAATCCAATAAACACGACAAATCAATTTCTCAGGTCAATAGACAGAGCAAATATCCCAGGGACAGATCTGTGCAGTGTTCTAGACCATAAAATAAAAATAGCTAAACAGACTGAAAGGTCTCATGATGATAGCAGAACGTGTCCATATCATAGCTCTTTGAGATATGAATTTTTCTTTTCTTCATTGAAGGTCCTTGGATATACGTCTACACACAGCACACACCTAAACATGTAGATTGCACCACAGATAGGATTTTGAATTGTTCTCAGAAAGATTATAAAGGGATCAAAATAAAGAAACCATTTAAAATACACCAATTACTGAGCCAAATGTTGCCACTTTCTGAAATTAGAGCTTTTTTTTTTATTTCAATTCAATGTAAATAAAAAGTATATATAAAATAAATATATTTTAAAAAACATTTAGTAATAAATGTTAATCACTGAAATTGTGTTTTAAAGGCTTAAAAATTAAAGGCTTAAAAATTAAAGGCTTATTAACTTAGAAGGAAAATTATAACTACGCTAAAACATTAAAAACCTATTCCATGAAAATAAAGTAAAAGGTCTATTGAAAACAACAATAACAACAGTGACCTTCTAAGGGTGTGAGCTGAATCATGAGCAGTAACTGGCAACAGAACCCTGTGTAAGATTCTTTAGAGATATTTCACTGAGATTAGGAAACCTCTCAAGTGAGAACATTTGCTCTACATATTGTGCCCCTGCATTGACCCCTGAAAAAAAATGTAGTGTAATAAGTTGGGGGATCAATAATTCTTGAAAGTATCATTAGACAAAATTTGAGATCAATAAGTAATGGTCTTACTTAACTTAATAAGCTGTGACAAGAAGTTAAGTGAAGATGTTAGTGTATGTGAATACGTGTGAAATACACAAATGTTTTGGGTAACTTAATTTTCACTTCACGGTTATATTGTGTTGCACATCAATGTACGCTATGTGAAATTTTAAGGTACCCTAGAAAAGTAAGATAAAATGTTATAGTTGATGGTCAACAGGCCAATACAGGGACTCTGCACCCCAACGATTGTTTAGTGGAACAGTTATGAAGCAATAAGTGACTCACTTTTTATCTTGTGACTCCAGAACATGTAGCTTTTGGAACAGCTCGGGGGGCAGGAAAAAACAGTCCTCCCCCTTACCTTCTGAGAACACTCTGTGATGTCGAGAGTTCTCCTCAATCAGGTATAATTTACTCAGGTCCACCGCTGCTGTACTGAAAGTCCCTAAACAAGAAATACACTTGAATTTTCATGGTGTAGCATTTACACGTATCGGATTTGCAAAGAATCATGCTCACCTGAGGCTTGGGTAATGGTTTGAGGGATTATCTGTGCAAGTGAGGATTCCTGGACCGGGGTTGTAGAAGAATTGGGAGGAAAGTTTTCACTTCTCTTGCTTATAAAGGACTTTATTCTTTCTAGGCACTGTTCAGCCAACTTTACCATCTTCTCCACTTCCACTCTCTCCATCTCTCCAACAGCTGGCAAACAATTCAGAGAAAAATGTGCAACAAAACACTATAAACTGGTGGAATCTGACCGAAATACGACAAGACTTCAAAAAACAAATGAAATAAATATCTTAAACAGGATTAATGGATCACGGTCAATAGTAACATAATTGAATTAATAGTGTTGGGTAAAATTCCAACTGAAATCCCTCCAAACTCATATTAAGTGGTTAAGCCTTGTCCTTTCTGATATGTGAAATTACTAATAACCGCTTGTCTGGTTATTGGTTTGGTTGTATGAAAGCTGCAGGATATGAGGGGAAAAAAAGAAATCCTTCTCCACTAGTGGCTGTATTTGTATATTAGTAGAAAACTAAATAGAAGTTCCTCCTATAAAATAAATAAATAAATAAAATTCTATATCTCCATCATACCAACACATAATTGTTTCATTTGCATCTACGTACACCGTGCCCTTCCCTCTGAGCATTTTATTGCTTATATAAAAAATAAAGTACTGTGACTTTAAAACCACTAACTCCACCTTTACATGCTGCATCCTGAAGTAGGGTATGAGAGATGTAGCTGACACTCCTCAAGTATTCACAGTAAGCTTCCTAAAAGAAGAAGCAGAAGCAGAAGCAGAAGGAGAAGAAGGAGAAGAGGAAGAAGAGGAGGAGGAAGAAGAAGAAGAAGAAGAAGAAAAAGGAGAAATAAATAAATAATTAGTTTCCTCAAACACATGATTATGGCACTGTAAGGATGACAGAAACTAATTTAAATAGATTATTGGACAGATCTGTCTGGTCTAACATCCTTTACATGATTCTACTTAACAGCATGATTCACAGCAGCCACATCCTCACAAACTGCTTAGCTCGGCATTTTCAGTGCTATTTATTTTTAGTAAATACTCAAACAGTACAACGACATGCAGTCATTATTACAGGTCTAGAGCTATCAGACTTGGGTACTATTTAGTACGGTATGTTATTTTGATGTCTGTAATCTGACATTAGATACCTTATGTTTATTACCCGAATCCAGTTGAATAGCCACTTTTACTAGTCTCATAGCATTTTGAAGCGGTCTCTGACTAATGTCACTGGCAGCACTGGCCATTGTACATCATAATAATAATAATTTTAAACTAGTGATCTAAAAGCAAAAGGACAATATCCACAGCCAATGTACCAGTAAACAACCGTTGAACGAAGCAACTCTATCAACAAACGAAACCTGAAGTACGTCTTTTCAAAATAAAAGTCGTCTTTTGTCTTATAGATGGTAAGATAATAAAATAAAAAGATAATATTTAAATAACCGTTAAACACCTTATTAAAATTAAATTCTTCATCGTTCAGTTACTATTTTATGACTGAGCTGTGCAGTCGAATACATCTATATTATTAGAAAGTTTTACCCCTTAGATTAAGACATGTTTTTTTTACCCCTTAGATTAAGACATGGTTTTGTAAGAACATACACAGAACTTTGAAGTGGAGTTAATTGCTTTATTTTAATATACTTTTTAACAAGCCAAGCTAGCTGACCTGTTCCCACAATCCCTAACCTGGGCCCTTAAGGGCCACAATTACTTTGCTAGCTCATGTGAAGTTTGCTGTATGACTGCATAGTGGATCAATGTCATGAGTTCACATAGAAGATGTAGACTTCATCAGCAGAACTATCTCATAGGCTGTTGTGATTGGACACAATTCAGAAGATGTTAATAATATTTGTTTATATGTGTAAGCCTGAGAAACATTTATAAAATACTGTGACAAATGCTGCGTTTCATGTAGCAATTGACGATAATGAAACCTTGTTTACTTTGCTAGATAGACAGCAAGGCATATGTTTGTTTAGGAAATGGTTTTATCCGTCATATCAAAGTTCAAATGAAGGCACAGAAACTTTGATACCTTTGTCAGCAAGTGCCTACTTGTTTGACTTAGGTGTTATGCACTTCCATGTTGTGAGTGGAAGTTGATTTGGGCAAGTTATAAAGAGTATTGACACACTGAAGTGGTTAAGGTGTCGGGTTTACTGACCAGAAGGTCATGAGTTTGAATCCCAGGTCTACCAGGCTGCCACTGCTGGGCCCCATGAGCAAGGCCCTTAACCCTAAATTGCTCAGTTGTATAAATTGTAAGAAATTGTAAGTCACTCTGGATAATGGTGTCTGAAATGCCATAAATGTATACAGCTTGGAGCTTTGATTACAAATGCTTTGTCACTGTTTATCAATCTATTGAAAAAATTCTTTGAAAAGATTATTGAACTTCGATGAAATTCGTCTTACATGCATGTATACATGCTATAAAAGTGGGCTGCTGATAAGACCTGTCTTTCTTAACAAGTCCAGACAGGCCAGTTTTTAAGTTTATGTATTGGAATAAAGGGGGAATAAAAATCTATATGTTATTACAACATAAAATATTCAAACCCATTGACAGAACATGAGAGACTGAGGACAGGTTTTTATTTATGTTGTTTCAGAAATATGAGTGAGGTAAGAAATCTTGGGTTTGTCAAACAGTCCTAAATGTAAACATATTGTGACTTAGCCCTGGGACAAGTTTGAAAGAGTATTTATTATTACAGCAACAGTTTAAAAAATAGGTTTGATAAATCCTTCACCAAATCTATCACTTTTTGTGTTCTTTGTCACTACTGAACCAGTTTGTTGTTAATATCACATCACCACCAGATGGCGCACATACAAAAGAAATTGAGAAATATTTGTCTTTTTGAACTGCAGTGGAATGATTGCAGCAGGGATAGCATGAGATTCATAGGCCTATTAAGCTGAACTATGTGCCTTTGGAGTAAACTGTATGTTCATATATGGTATATTTAGGTATTTATTTCCTGTACTGAAATGCAAATGCAGTGTTTCATTGCATAGTCTGCATTATGAAACAGAATTTTGCAAATAAAAAGAAATGACAAGTTGGCACTTCAGTTCTGCTGAAAATAAATGCAGAAAAGTAGTGATTAGACAAGCACTAGGTGGTCATGGAGTTTTAGGTAAGAAGCTGGATAGGTTTCAGATTGATTTAATTTTTGACATGATTACAGTATCTGCACTGCTTTTTTTTTTCACAATCACCTTCATCAAATAATTTCCAGCACCCACTTCTTCATTTCTTTTCTTATTCATTTTCATATGGTTGCATCATTTGGCATTACAGACACATAATTTAAAACCAGATGTTCAATAAGGGAACTTTTCTTTGCACATTTAGACAGGTACACAGAATGAGAGCAAACTGCAAACTCAAGACACGGACCAATCTGATAAAGCTGTTGTAATAACTGGCTATAAAGATACCATCACTGGCAAAGGTACAGGCCTTTCAGTCTTTAGATCCTTTTCAAGTCTTAATCATCAGGGAGGTTACATTCAGCTTCAGACATTTGTATCTATTTTATCATGGCCTTATTAGCTATTAATGGGTTTTCAACTCAGTTCAATAACCTCACCCCCATCTCTGACTTGTCAGGCTCTACTGCCTATAACCAGAAGAATTAATTACAATTGATTAAACTCATCTTCAAAAGAACCCGTCTCTCATCTAAAAATAATTCACAATTACTTTTTGTTCTTTAATCAGAGGTAGTTTTATCATTCCTTTGTAAAGGAAATTGTTTAACAAATGAGGATATTTTTTCCATGGTTGAATGGTTGAATGACCAGGGAACAGGAGAACCTCTCTTTAATGATTCTCTATTGAATGCCGTTTGGAAATTTAAATACTCCTTATCATAGGCATTTATAATTGGATTTTAACCAGATCTTAAGAAGGTGCCATAGTGTAACAGTGTATGGTAATTGGTCTAAATGTTTCTGTGAATAGTACAAATACAAGTCAATCTCTGTGTATGAAACAAATCATCCAATACTTAATTTGTGTCACATGAGGCCAGGCAGAATCTAAATATGTAGACAATTGAAAATCCTATATCGATATTTGCTTTTTATTCTTGGATGCAAATAGACGATTCAGGAAGAGCACATCAGCTGTAACCTATTATTTTCTTTCTTAAGGCAGGATACTGAGGACATTTTGACATGTAATTGATGGCTAATTGCTACTCTGTTTCTTTGAAACCATACTAAGGACAAAATCTCTAACACCTGTTAGAACTGATTGCTGTCTTTGTTCCATGTTGCCATCACCTAAGATTTTAATGGTAAGGACATAGAAATTACCATGTGAAATGGCTTCTATTGTTTTCTCAACTTATTTGGCATCTATAAGTAAGAATTATTTGTACAGCTCTATGAAACTCTTGTTTCTCTTCTCAATCTATTAAAAGTAAGGGATTTCAAGTGTAGTATTTGCATTTGGAATCTGTTGTTGTTGTAGGACAGCTCTTTGGACTTCATATTGAGAGATATTCTAGAAAAGCAAGCCATCGATAAGCTGAAATATCCAAACAAACCCATCAGAGAGATACCAATAACATGTGACCAAAATGAACTATTGTGTGCATTATTACAAGCAATAAAGTAAGCGTAGAAACTTAAGGATTAAAAAGGATTAAAAAGGATTGGCAAATCATGTTAAACAGTGGTGGAAGATTTTTTTCTTAGGTGAAGAAAAGCCCCATCAAACAAAAAACCACCATGAGGTAAGGGTACATGTATGAATGCTATGCAAAAGTCAACAGTCCGGAGAAGTCATTACCATAGAAAATGTAGAAGGTTTACCACAAGATGTAAACCATTGGTACAGTAAGTCATAAAAGCAGGAAGAGAAGATAAGATTTAGCTACTCTTGTATCTAAATGTTGGAACGGACAAGATGGAGAAGGAAAGTAACTGCTCATGACCCAAATCATTTCATTAACTACCTTATCTTATGGTATAGGCTTATATGAGTGCCAGTGGAATTGATTTCTATGTATTTTCAGAGGATGTGACTGCAGCAGGGATGAATTCTGAAGTATATATATCTTTATATTCAAAACACTGATGCTGGCCTACAAAGCCAAAAATGGACCAGCTCCCTCTTACCTCAAAGCCCTCATCATTCCTCGCACTGCACCCCACAACCTCCGATCTACCAGCACTGCTCGACTGGTTCCACCATCTCTCAGGGTAAGAGGCAAGTATACTACAAGACTCTTCTCTGTTCTGGCACCAAGGTGGTTGAATGAACTTCCCCTAGAGGTCCGGACAGCTGAGTCACTGGCTATTTTCAAGCGGCGGTTGAAGACCTACTTATTCAGGAAACACTTCAACTAGCACTTCTTTCCTTATCTTTTGCATTTAAAAAAAAAAAAAAAAACTTTTGACACTTTTTCATTGTAACTTTGAACAAATGTTTTAAACTCATGTCAACTTTAATCTTAAGTATGTAACCTAGTGAACCAGCATTAATGTATTCAATTTTAGAGATTTAAGCACTTATGTACGTCGCTCTGGATAAGGGCGTCTGCCAAATGCTGTAAATGTAAATGTAAATGTTTATATTATCTGCTCACATTCAGCCAAATTGGATGGTACTTCCAAAACCTTTTAGACAACGTTTCACAGTGCAGCTGAACTATAACCAGAAGTGTACTTCAAAAGCAACCCAATACTTTTTTAAAAGCAAATAAGTGCAATGTTAAATCTGATGACTAAACCTGACCTGCATCCAACTAAATATGTATTTCACTAACTGAAGGCAAAAGACACAAGTACAAGCAAGAACTGAATACAGGTGCAGTAAATAAAATATCTGACAGAGCATCACCATTGAAAAACACTACATGCCCATGGGTTCTAGACTCCAGACAGTCATTGCTTGCCAAGCATTTGCAATTTTTGTTTATATAAATTAACATTTCATAAGTTGACCTTTATCAAAAACATTCTTAAAAAGAAAGTACCAAATAGTTGCTTTGGCTAATCTGAATACTTTTGCTAACTTGACTTATCTCTCTGATAGGTTCGCTTTGATTTTTCAGCCTATTGATGGCTTGCTTCACTGCTGGTCACAGCTCTTTAGACTTCATATTGAGAATTAACAGCAACATTTTCCAAATAATAATAATCAGACAATAAAACACTTTGCAAGATTGTCCAATTTCCTTTGGCTACTTGTAATATCCTATGGGTGCCTTTTGTCAAAGTCCAAGTATTTCTGCACCTGACTGTATGTCAGGCACAAGTAATTCTCATAATCAAAGTAATCAAAAGAAAACAAATCTCTGTGGGAAGACTTTATAGACACCACACTTTCATTAACCACTGGTGTACCCGGAGCCATCATCTCAGGAATACTAGATCTGAATTAGGAATGACCCAAACAGTAGCATGGCATGATGCACACACACTCACACACTCATCCGCCGGTAAGGGTAATTTCTCTATCTATTCATATCTATTTGGGAGTATGAGAAAACTAGAGAATCCAGAGGAAACTCATGTAAAAACATGCACAAACACTATACAAAAACAGTGACAGAACTGGGGAACCAGGAACTGTGAAGCGGCAACACATAATTTGGGTGGAAATAAAAAACTGCCCTGCTGATTTGCCACCTATTTTGATAGTGTACAGTATATTCTATGTTTTGGAATATATGCATATCACACAGTGTCTTTAAGTATTAAAATAATTGAATTTATGCAGATCATGACTGTTCATTGTTTCATTATTTATTGTTTTACGTTTAATAAATGTCTTACTTTGCCATCATCAAGGTGTTATACTGACTATTGAGAGCTATGTCTGACATGCGAAGAGCCTGTTGATTAAACACAGTTCTCATTATAGAGGTTAGATTGTGGATATACCATAATTCCTTACCTAGTATCATTATTTTAGTACACGACATGTCTGCATGCAAAATATCCTGGGGTGAGCTTCAGCTCTGTGTGTGTATGTGTGTCTGTGTGTGCTCTGAAGTGCAACAATATAGTCATGGCAGTGCATTGAAATTCCTTAGCTGCCTGGAAGCAGAGAGAGAGAGAGAGAGAGAGAGAGAGAGAGAGAGAGAGAGAGAGAGAGAGAGAGAGAGAGAGAGAGAGAGAGAGAGAGAGAGAGAGAGAGAGAGAGAGAGAGAGAGAGAGGGGCCAGCCAGAAGGAGTGGGCAAGGGAGATTTATTACTTTCTGTTAATCCTCTCCTCTTTGGTGTGCTGGTCTTCCATGGCTTACTCGTTTCCCTCCAGCACTCAGTCCCCGGGTTTCCTTCAAAAGGTTTCACAGTGCTCAACCACACAAAGCCAGGGGTAGATGAAAAGGACAAGTGACCCACAGAGGGCAGCAGCACACTACAAACACTAACCTATAGCCTTGGGATGAAGTTTTTCAAATGCATTTGCCCATCTTCCCCTTTACATCTTTTCCCCTCTTTCTCAAGAGTATTCTCTTAGGCACTTGTAATTAATGAATCACTATTTACATCTAGCAGGTGCCCCCAACCAACCGCTCCTCCATCTCTCCCACCGTCTCACCTGACAGAGGAATGTGCAAAGATTGACAGATCAGCTATTTCTGCTTAACGGCTTTAATTAAAGCTAATTTAGTTTGCTGATAGCATTCTCAGCCCCCTCTGTCCATTCCAGTTAGAGACAAAATTAGGTTCCTAACATCTTGGATCAGATAAGCCTATTGGGAAGGAAGGGTTATCTAGAGACAACAAAACCTCCTGTGTTCCTATGATGCTTTGGAGTAGTTATAGATATCCTATAATGCACGATGAACTCGAGCAATTCCCAAAGGTAAATACCCAAAGCCCAGAATGGTATAGATTGCACTAAAGATTAATCCTTATTCACATTTTGTCTCACTCTCTATTTCTTTTTCCTCCACTGTTTCCCTTAGAACCAGCTTCTCACTTTGATACCTGCATTAGTGCATCTTGTTGCCAGAGCACTCACTTCACAATAGTCTTGCCTATTTATTTAGCTATGCGGAGATTAAAGCACTACCCGAATGTCCCTTTAGTGACTATCTGTTCTTTCTCTACTTAAATTTTTTTTAGTGGATGCTAGAAACAGACAGTGTAATGCTCTAACAAATAAAAGATTTAGAATCTTTTCGGGTCATTTTGTAAAATCGTTGTAAAAAGCATGACATTCACTGGCTCAAATCAGATCTTCTATTTATTTAAGCCATCTAACGTCTGACCCCAATTATCATTGTAAAAGTAATTCTTTAACCAAAGGAGGCATTTTTTAAACGTACCTAATTATGGAGTACCTGATTGCTCTGCCAAGGACATTAAACTTTGATCTGCTCCCAATTTACTACCAGATCCATTACTATGAAATAAAAATTCCACGTACGTTACAGAAAGTAGAGAATTTGTTTTCACCGCTCTGAAATTCTGAAAATTCTGCAATTTACTAGTAAACACTGCTGAGAAAAGATAAAAATCTGAACAGGAAATAGGCATCTCAGTGTGACTTTCAGCCATTCCATCAGTATAACAGGCTTGTATTCAAATTTATCATTTACAATCAACTATAGAATTTATGGCATTCTTAGGGAAAATGAACAATAAATAAAATCAACAACACAAGCAATAAGTGATGTCTTATGGATTGTATGTTATTTAACAGAAAACCTTTTTTCAAGCTTTTTTATATAGTGTCTAATATTCTGAAATTATGATCTTTGGGGTCTTCTAGAGTATTATGTTTAGCAGCAGGTCAGAGTTGGAGGAATCCCCAAAGATGATCAGTGGTGTTGTGGTCAGGTCTAAGTGCATGTCATTAAAGTTTTTCTGTGCTAACATTGCCAAACAATGTCTTGTTGGAGCTCCCTTTATGCACAGAGGCATTGTCATGGTGCAACAAGTTTGGGCTAGGCCTGTTAGTTCCAGTGGATGCAATTATAATGCATAAAGAGTAAAGTATTATTAAAAGGTATTCTAGAAAATGAATGGAAATTCCACATTATTTTAAATGTCTAAAAGTGCCCTTTCTGGATAAAGCGTTCCTTTTCCAATTGTATTTTTGGTCAACTGTTGCTTACTAATTAAGGCTCTGGGTTACTGAACAGATTAAAAGGTTAAGGTTGCTGCCATTAATGGGCCCTTGAGCAAAGCCCTTAACCCTTTCTGCTCCAGGGATGTTGTATCATGACTGACCTTGAGTTTTCACCAAAACTTGCTAACAAGCTGTGATATGCATTTAAAATCAGTTTACTGTAATGTATGTATGAAAAACATACATGAAAAGGTAGAATAATATTATATGTTTATGCAATCATTTTTGCCCGTTGAATTGTTGCCCTTGGAAGTGTTGATATGTTTGGGGGTTGATATGTTGCCTTAATCAGAACATTCCTAACATTTAATAGCCTTTCATAGAGGTATTGGGAAACAATATTGTGAAAATAATGACATCATTAAACAGCAGGGCTCTCAAGATTTGAAGACAGGCAAGGGACCCCCCCCCCAAATAAATAAATAAATAAATAAATAAATAAATAAATAAATAAATAAATAAATAAATAAAATAAAATAAAATAAAATAAAATAAAAATAGCCTCTCTAATGAATATGTTTTTTTTTTCATTGTTTGTTGCGTTAAATCTTACCCATATACAATTGTGCTATTTTTTGATTGGCTATTGTGTAGCCTCATTTTTGATTGGCTGATAAATGTCAGGCTCGACTAAGAGCTCCAGGGGAGACGCGCTTGATTCCTGCCCGGTTCCATAGAGACAGCGGTGCGGACAGATACATTTTGGGTGCTGCGGCATGTTAAATATATGATAAATAGTACGTTTTTCTGCGTGAGAAATATGATGTGTGGCGGGAGAGCGTGACAAAAGACCCAAATGAGTTGATAGCACTGAAACAGTAAAATATTTTTTTAAAACTGCCAACGGTTGGCCTATTTTATCCAAAAATGACAAGATTGGTTCATTTACATATGGCTTTGGCTTGAAATAACATTGTTTCTGGTAATGGCTCTTCATTTCTCTGTTTGTAGTTGAAGTGTTTATGTTGTGTATGAATAATTCATCTGTTACACCATGTTCTTGCTCTGTCTGGCCGAGCATGGCCCAACTTTCTTGATCTGCAGAGAAAGGTCAGTGACTCTTCTGTTTCTGAACTGTGCATTCTTCACTACATCCTTGATAATCACAAAAAGACTTTTATTTGTGAATTATAAAAGCCTCTAACATGAGAGCATTCTCTGAGGGCCATTTTGATTACTTATCCAATGCTGCCATTCAAAAAACACTTTGTCACAGTAAATGTCCCTTTGAAAGTGAGCATGAATGCTTCCTGTAATAAACAACAAGTCTGCTTCCTGCTCCTTACAACCTGTCTGGCACGACTTCACAGGCATACTTCAGTGTTTCATCAGCTGAAATTATTAAATGATTATGACTTTTTGTTCTTATTAAAGACAGAATGTAAGCAGGAGTTTCACTATCCACTATCTCCTTCTTTCTCGTTTTTCTTAGATAAGTGATACTAACCTATCATGTTCACCACTTTCTTTCAAGAAAGTACAGATATTTTAAAGCTAATATTAATTTCTCCTTTCTAACTCGTTTGGTGCAGGTATTAATTTCCTCACTGGGTTGCCAATCCGCCTACCCTATTCCTCATCTGTGGGCACCACACTGAGCCTTCCAAGAGAGAGTGTCTCCCTCTGTCAGTCTCAGCGAGAAACACTTTCATATAAATGCTAATCCAATTCAATCCATTCAGTCACTAATTCATGCACTTTTCTGATGGGGCAATGGAGAAGAGAAATTAAAAACAAGAAGCAAAAAAAGTTGCCTTGGAAAGGCAAGGTGACTGACAAACACATTTAGCTTGCATGTTATATGGGAGAAAGAAGAAAAAGAAAGAACACATTCAGCTCACTAATGCTTATTTATTTATCTATCTGCCTGTTTGTCTGTCTATATATCTACTTATCTATTAGATTCAGTTAATGTCAGTTTAAATGCGACACTGTCGAATCTGCATCCCCAGCATATGTTATGGTCCACTGATCTGCAGCAGGTCCCTGATCCATTTTCATCATAACTTTTGCGCTCATGTTCTCTCACTGATCTGATACTTTGATCATGCAGAACGACAGTACATAAGGGACTTTAGCAATGCGCTCTGCTAAAAAATGAGTTTAGAAGAAATGCAGAAGCTTGTATATCATTGAGTGTGCAGATAAAGCAAGGATAATTAACTTTTTTTGTATGCTCACAGGCAGGCGATTAGATCAGTTCAAATGTCTGGTTCTGTAAAAATTTAAGCGCAAAATGTTCCCTTGTTTTTTACTAAAGTGTTCAGGAAGGTTGAATAGTAAACGGTTATGTTAAAATGTGATAATGTTATAATCAGAAATTATCAAGACTTTTTATTCTAGATCCTGATCTTTCAGGGGCAGAACAAAAAATAAATAGCATAGTCCATTCTCATGCAGTCGTGCATAGCCAGTATATTGACAAAGTGTTTCCATGATAGTCATCCTTGATTTTTATACAAATTTAGTGGGCATTTATTCTGAATCAATGAATGAGGCAATTGGAAGTCAGTGTGAGCAAACCTTACAGTAAGTCAACAGACAGAGTCATTACCAGTAAACAGGGAGTGGCCAATCAAACAAAATAATGTAGGCAAAACCAGATCAAACACAAAGAAGTTAGAATTGCGCATGAACACGGCGACAAATACAACAACAATGTAAGGGGTTTAATAGACAGAACTGATTTGAGCTACAGTACACAGGGAACAGGTAATCTTGTGTACAGGTGAGTGTAAGAGTTAAAGTCTGCATTGGTGTTCTAAACTAGGAGTGGTTGCCCAATTTCTTATTATTTAACATGATGCCTTTACCAATTCTGACTTAACAAAATTACTGGGTAGCTAAACGTGTTTCGTTGATAAACCGCAAGTGGCAATTATCTGCATAGCTTCAGTGCAGGCACATTTGATGGCAATTGTTGTATTAAACCACATTACATGTTTTCTTTGGTTAACCATTTATACAACATTATCTCTTATGAAATCCTGAGAATTTACAATGCTAATGAACACAGATTTAAACAAATAATTGCATTCTATTATTAGAGCTAAAAGACAATAACGATCTTTAATTTTTTGTGCCACCTCTTCATTAAGAAACCAAACTGTCATGTTTTCAAGGAAACATTGTGAATCAGACCCAAATGCAGGAAAAGTCTCCGTACATTTATTCACGCAAGACATGATATAAGTAATCCAGGCCAGGAACATGCAGAAACAAAGCACTACATTCAACAATGACAGACAAATCCAGATCCAAAAAGGCAGGTATAAATAGGGCAACAGATTAGGAATAACAAGAAACAGGTGGGAGAACTCAACCTTAACAAGCAGAAACACCTGCCAGCACCCCCTCTATTAGTCTGGCAGGGAATTGTCCCAGAAGTTCCTGACACAAATCCAATAGAACTGTGAGTCACCCAAAGTACCATGATAATCTTAATGAGTTTGCTCATTATGATGCATTATAATGCTTAAAAGAGCACTTTGCAAGAGGTAGCCTTTTTATTAGCTTTGATTTATTTATAAAGAGCTAATTTTGACTCTTCAATTCCTGCCTCCGCCTTGTGGAGTTTGCATGTTCTCCCCGGGCCTCGGGGTAGGTTGATTGGCATCTCTGGAAAATTGTCCGTAGTGTGTGATTGCATGAGTGAATGAGAGTGTGTGTGTGCCCTGCGATGGGTTGGCACTCCATCCAGGGTGTATCCTGCCTTGATGCCCGATGATGCCTGATGATGCCTGAGATCCTGCCTTGATCCCCGTGACTCGAGAAGTTTGGATAAGCGGTAGAAAATGAATGAATGAATGAATGAATAGTTTTGACTCAAATGGAACAAATCCTTGAGACACACCGCATTTACACCGCATTATGATTGCAACCTGGTGACTGCTTAAAATTCGGTATATGTTACATTGCAGAAATTGTTATTGTTAGACTTTCCCTGTAAAGATTACTCTGTAAAGAAGCCCTGGAAGCTTATAGGCAATAATATTTCTTTTGACTGATTATAAGGTTTGCTTCTCTTCAAAGGCACTGATGTGCAATAGACAGGTTTGGTGATTCAGTGTGAAGTACTCATCTACAAAATTGCAGCAATTCCAATGCTGACATAATCATGCTCTTGGCTGTAAAACATCCACTTTTGAAATAGTATTTAGGAAAATTCTGATTCAAACCATAAGTTTTATATCTAAATGTGTATTCTTGTTAGCAATTCTTTTATCCATGGTGGAAAAAAAATGTTCTATGCTGCTTAGTCTTTTGAAGATAATCTTATTCATAGAAACTTACCAAACAATAGAAAGTATTTTCAAACTCGCATACAAAGAATCTGCAAGGATTCATAATCTCAAAAGCAAAATATTGCTGTTGTTTTTTTGTACAAGTGCTAGAGTGGGCTAGGAACTAGCATTTGAAGCCTCAAGTTCATAAAGATTTACATTATTTATATTAACTAATGCTAAAGACAGTAAATGATAATTGATCAGACTAGAAGAAAAATAGCATAGTGACATGCTAGATAATGAAGAGGCAGCTCATTTAAAAAGAGGGATAGATACAGTGCTGGAGACAGATCTGATCTTGTCGATCTTAAAAATCAGTGAGCATGTTTAAGTCTTAAAGTAGGACATGTGAGTTGCCATAGATTTGAATTCAGTTCTTGCTGCAAAAATCATTCATACCCCCCCCCCCCCCCAAAAAAAAACCAAAAAACAAAAACAGACTACAATGTACCTGCATTTATATTCATTTACATTAGTGGGTTTCTCTTGTCATTCCTCTTTTCAACTTGTATACACTGAAACAAAATGTCATTTTTCTAGGACCATGGTGAAATAAAGACTACATGAAGTGTAAATACACACCAGTGTTAGATGAGTGCAGAGCCATTAATACACAGAACAAAACAATAAATACACATGACAATAAATGCACAGAACACAGTAAACTGTAAACAATATATTTAGTGTTGGACTGTCTGATACAGCTTTATACAGTGAAGGTATTTAAAGGCACACTTGTGTCCTCCTGAAGTCCACAATCATTCCTTTATCCTTATCTTTAATCTTATCAGCTTTAAAAGATAGATTCTTTTGTCTACTCCACTTTGTGAGCTGGTTCACCGCCTCCCTGTCTGCTGACTCATCATTGTTGCTGGTGAGGCGGACAGATGTAGCGTCATCAGCAAATCTGATGATTTGATTGAACTGTACTTGAACTGTACCACAGTTATTTGTCAGCAGTGTGAACAGGAGTGGGCTGAGAACACAGTTCTAGAGAGTTTACTGTTACTGTTAATGGACATAATACTAGATCATACTAAATGCACAGGAATTCTATATCTATTAATGGTTGATAAATATTAGTTTTATACTGAAAGTGATTACTGTACATGAAATACTGTACATGAAATTCTAAATGCACAGGAATTCTATATCTATTAATGGTTGATAAATATTAGTTTTATACTGAAAGTGATTACTGTACATGAAACTACTGTATAGCTGGACAAGTATTTAATGCACTTTATTTTACAGACACTTGGATTAGCCCAAACAAGTATATCAAAATATGTCTTATCCCATTCCAGATTTAATTCCCCATTTGCTGAAATAAGCTACAATCGTCTGGGAAAACTTTCTTCTAGACCTTCGAGCAGTATTCAGCCACAAGAGCATTAGTGAGGTCAGATGATGATGGCAAGCAATCTGTGTATAGTCAGCATTCCATTTCATGCCAAAGGTTTTCAGTGGGGTGTAGGTAAGGGCTCTGTTTTGGCCACTCAATTTTTTTTTTTTATCACAACCTTGGCAAGCCATGTCTTCATGGACCTAGTCCTAGTGTGCACGGGGCACTGTCATGCTGGAACAAGTTTGGGTCCCTTAGTTCTAGTGAAGGGAAACGGTAATGCTACAGTTTACAAAGACATTCTGTACAATTGTTTGCTTCCAAATTTGTGGCAACATTTTGGGAAAGAACCACAAATGGCTGCGAATATCAGGTCCACAAACGTTTTGCCATGTAGAATATGTACCAATATCATAGGAGGAGGCATCTCATATATTTACTGTACAACAATACTCTTCTCATTATCTAGAAATCATATAATATCTGGACATTAATTAGAAATCAGCGGCAGGGTTCTGAATGTACTTGTTAAAATTACTGGAATCACTAAAGATGTAAATATTAATATTGATATTATGCAATATCCTTTAGAAGCGACATTTGTAGCTACAGTATATTAAACTTAGTAGGGCTTAAGACACACATATAACCCACCCTGACACACATTTTAATGTGTTTAATACAAAGACTTGAATTTAATTTGAATATACTATATCTATATATAGTACTTTATTTATTGAATAAAAATAATTTATTCAATTAATATAAAAATAATTGACTAAAATATACAGTAAACCTACTATATATACTTTTATATATATATTTCTGCATAATTATGACCCAAACCTTATCAGATTTTCACACAAGTACCAAAAGCAGACAAAGTGAACCCAATCAGACAAATTTATTATACTTGGTAATTTTTTGATTCAGGAGAATGTTCCAATATTCTATACTGTATTTGTGAGAGGCAAAAGTATATGAACCTCTAGGATTTGTCTTTCATTTCAAGGTTTTTAATTAGAGTCCATCTGATTTCAGTCAATGGGATGACAATCAGGTCTCAGTGAGTGTCCTATTTAATTTAAATAACAGAGATATATCAAAGTCTGATGTTCATGACATGTGTTTGTGGAAGTGGATAATGGCACAAACAAGGGAGGTTTCTGTGAACTGCAAAAAAGAGTTATTGTTGCTCATTGGGCTGGCAAAGATTACAAAATTATACTGAGTTTTAACTCAAAAAATCTATAGCAAGAAATAATCTTTACAGATGGAGGAAATATATAACCATTTGAAACCCTCCCCAGAATTGGTCAACCAACAAAGATCACTCCAAAAGCAAGACATGTAATAGTCTGTTGGATCAGGAAGGAACCAAGTGTAACTAAAGGCCTCTTTTACTTTAGGTTATGTTAATGTTTATGAGTCTGCCATCAGGTGAACACTAAACAACCTTCGTTTGCAAGGCAGAAAGGAGAAAAAGAACATCCAAAAAGAACATTGCTGCCCATGAAGTTTGCTAAATATCATGTGGACAAGACAGAGAACTACTGGAAAAATAATTTATGGAGGAACGAGACCAAAATAAAACTTTTTGGTTTTAATGAGAAGCGATATTTTTGGAGAAATGCTTTGTTTTTAGCCTGTATTTCTGCATCTGGGCCAGGACAGCAAATTCAAAATTATACCAGTAAGGTATAGGTGCAAATTATTAGAACAGAAAGAGTCTTCACAGCTTTAATCATGGGAGGTGTGTAAGGAGGGAATCTCTGCTGTCTCTGGCTTAAGAACAACATGAGGGCAAGAATGAAGTCTGCGAATGAACACAGAGACGAAGGCCAAGACATCAGGAATAATATTCTTTGGACAGATGAGTCTAAAATGTAATTATTCAGAAACCATAACAGAGGGCAAGTTTGGCATAAACCAAATACAGCATTTTACGAAAAGAACCTCAAACCAACTATGAAACATGAATGTGGAAGTGTTATGGTTTGGGGATGCTTTGCTGCAGCAGGACCTGTCCAGCTCACCATCATGGAATCCACTATGAATTCAGCATTGTATCAGAAGGTGCTTGAGGAACATGTGAGACCATCTGTCAAAAAATTGAAGCTGAAGTGGAACTGGACCTTGCAACATAAAACATACCAGAAAATCCATCAAGGACTCACTGAAAAGTTTGAATTCTGGAATGGCCAAGTCAAAGCCCAGATCTAAATTCTATTGAGATCCTGTGGGGTGATTTGTAACAGACTGTGCATGCAAGAAGGTTTCTCAAACATCACACAGCTTAAGAATTCTGCATTGAAGAGTAGGAGAAACTCTATTCCAGTCTATGTCAGAAACTGGTAGATGGCTACAAGAAAGGTCTCACTGAGGTTATTTCAGCCAAAGGGGGAAATACTAGCTATTAATGCATAGGGTGTCCTAACTTTTTCCTCAGTTGAAAAACTAATTTTTGTTGATTTCATTTGCTTAATAAGTGAGAAGTGTTTTTTTGTTGTTGATTGCAAGCAATTACATCACTTTTATCTACAGGTACAAATTAAAACAAGATCAGAAATCGACATGTTGACATTTCTTAATTAAGAACTTAATATTTAATAGGTTGTCCTATTTTTATTTTTTTTTACATGACTGTATATACATTTTACTGAAAAAAAGGCCAACTTTATTCATCCTGACCCTTCTTCTTGAAGCTTTCTGCGACTCATATACTGTATATCGGGCATCACCAAATGGTGGACCGTGGTCCGGATCCGGACCGAGTGACGGGTCTGCCCGGACCCGTTAAAATTCTAATGTTATCATATTAAGCATCTCCTTATTATAATCTAATATTATAAGATGATATAAGCTCTTTGATATTAATAAAAAGATAAAACTTTCGTTTATGCACAGTTAATTTAGATATTGCGACAGGAGCGTCATCAAAAGCCAAGCCAAAAACAGATTGTTTCTGTTCCATACTCCAGAGCAGAAGGTAGCAGTAATGCACCTAATTACGCTGGCAGGACAATTAAGATTCAAACTGCTGGCAGGACAGATACATGGCCATTTCTCTCACTAGGAACGGAAGATGGAAAGGGGGGAAAGGAGAGAGGAAAAAGGGAGCTGCTCAAAGCTCTGCACTTTTCTTTTATTCAGTAAATTCTGCCCAGTTCTATTTTACTTGAAATGTCATTTTGCCTAAGGTTCCTGTGTTATTAATGTAGTTAATGTTTAAAAAATGGGGCAGCTCAAATGTCTTTTGTTTATTTTTTTTCTTAAAGATTAAAAGCACTTTTATTTTATTCAGAAGATTCTGAATGTTTTACATTACTTGTAAAAAAATATATAAATATTTAAATCTATAATCTATATTTCTGCAAAGCTTCTTTGTGTTAAATTCAAATAAAATATACAAATTAAATTAAACTGAGAAGAGAGAGAGCTTAATTCTAAGAAGAAGAAAAAAACAACCTCATAGTCAAGGTGTTCAATATATAATTTACTGCTTGCCAAATTTGTATAAAAAAAAGCTTTGTGCTGTTCCTTGCACTGACAGCAATAACCTCATCAGCTTTTTACTCCTGCAGTGGGACTGTACTATCCTGCCTATTTCCCAGAACCTGGGCTTGGCAGGCATGCAATCTTCTTATATTGGCACTATCATGCTGAGAAAACAGTAAAATTAGATCTGAGAAGGATGTAGTTGGAGTGAAGGTGTGTGTGTGCGTGTGTGTTTGTGTGTGTGTGTGTGTGTGTGTGTGTGTGTGTGTGTGTGTGTGTGTGTGTGTGCGTGTGTGTGTTTGCACGTATGAACTGGACAACTGAATTTGATTGCTGGTTGTGCTGCAGAGAACCGTTTTAGGCTTTTAGAATACAAATTTGTGGCACTAAGCGGTCTCTCAGGTACAATTTTATGCAGCTAGTTTTGCAACTCTTGCAGCAAATGATTTACATGTAATATATCTTCGACCATGCCTCACTCAAAATCCCTTTGGTAACCCCCTGCTTCATTGCGTTTCTATCATATAAAGATTACATTTACATTAGACCTACATTAGATTTGCATCAAACTCACATTAGGTAAAAATACCCACAAGGCATGTTTGCTTATTGTGCTACAACCATGGTGTGGAAAAACACAGATGCACTTGCATGTTTTTCTCTCATTCACTTTCTCTTGCTGCTTGATACTTTCTCTCTCCTATCATATGCATACATATGCACATTTCTATAATGTTTTAATATTGGGGTTATGTCACCTGTTTCCTGAATATAGGCACTTTAAATTTTGTCTTTGCTTCTTAGTCGTTTCTGTTGGTGTCACTTACATTGCTCAATGCTCAGTATGCAATGTAATCTTCTGCTAAGGGAAATTGAATGCTGTGTTTTTCAGGAAGGAAGGAAGGCTTATGTGCTTGGTATTAAGTTTTGATCACTTTGATAAGAGATGTCTATTTGATGAAAGAGGTCTTCGAAGTCTAACTTTATAGAAGTGACATAATTTGGCCAATTTGAATAAGCACATGATTTACCTGTGATATGTACACATTGTATTCTCACATACACGGAGCACTTTATTAGGAACATCTGTACACCTACTCATCCATGCAATTTTCTAATCAGCCAGGTGTGTTACAGCAGTGCATATAGCAGTGCATAAAATAATGGGCTGGCATTTTTAGGTAATGTTCACATCAGCCATCAGAAAGAGGATGAAATCTCTGTGATTATGATGGTGGCATGATTGATGGTGCCAGACGGGCTGATTTGAGTATTTCTACGACTGCTTATCTCCTGAAATATTCGCACACATCAGTCTCTAAAATTTACTCAGAATTATGTGTAAATGGTGATGCCTTGTTGATGAGAGAAGTCAGTGGAAAATCACCAGACTGGTTCGAACTGACGAAAAGCTACAGAACCTCAGATAACTCTGTACAATTTTGGCAAGCAGAAAATCATTTTCGAACATGTCGAACAGTAGAAGACCATTTCCACTTTTAAATGCTATGGCTATTGACCATAAATGGTCAGTTAAAATCTAGAAAAATGTAACCTGGTCTGATGGATCTTGATTTTTGCTGAGGCACGCCGATACATTGATCAAGCTGCCTTATGTCAATAGTCAGAGTTTGTGGAGATGGTGTGATGGTGTAGGCAATGTTTACTTGTCACTTTGGTTCCATTATTAACCATCACTGCTTGAATGTCACAGCCTATTTGAGTCTTTTTTCAGTTCCAATTTTTAACTTACAGTATGTGTGAACATTCTAATTTGCCCTAACTTTGATACTTTAATTGTCTTCTTTACATGATAAACATTTTTAAAATGTACATGTTATAAAATGTTATAAAACCAAACCCAGATTTTGAACAAAGTATGTCAAATTTCTAGATAAGACTGTAAAATTTAATTGTGTCATAACTAGATCCTTGCGGATTCAGTGGTATTGTCAAATATTATTAGCTTCACAAAAACAAAACAAAACAAAAAAACATTTTTAGCTTCCAAAAACTTATATCATATCACCCGAAAGCATAAGACATGTGTCCTGGATGTAATTTATTGTTATCTTATTTATTATTACTTTGTGCCTTTATAATGTTATTTATGAAGCATCAGTACTAAATTTTATTTGGTATGCATGAGATTAATCAGAAAATAATCAAATCAGCAGTTCTATCAGTACAGAATATAAACATGTTCACATTATAACAAATATTAAAATTCATGGAAAATACTTTTTAACAGAAAGCTGACACTTGTGCAATATCATTTCATCTAGTGTTCTTCTGTTTCTTCACTGACACATGGAAAGCTATCATGTCAACACAGATGATGTGATGTGCTAGATTAAGTCCTTTGTCCTTTGAATGTACTAGTTATGTCAATAGCTGTGGGGGGGAAGTCAAGCACTAAATTACCTATTACTCTGTCCATGCATGACGTGTTCAATTTGCATATCTAATTGTGATAAGTGTGATCTGTCCTTGAATGGGAAGTCTTTGGTTCTTTATATGGACCCATGGGTCCTTGGACTCAATGTCAGACAATATTGTGTACGATACTCACCCACTGTGTCCTGTAATGGATTTTTGCTAAATCCCTTTGTGTCCATAACACTTTGACTTTTATTTTTAAGACTAAAGTAGTAAGCCTGTTTTTTTGTATAATACAATATTAAAGTTTGTGGTAGTTTAGAGAACTATCATAGACCTTATGGCCCAAGTGGGACAAAGCAACCATGCATTTTAGTTAAAAATAGTGTAGATCATGAGCGTTCCCTGGATTTATGAAGAGTATGCACAGTAATAAAATGGTTTAAATAAGTATATGTCTACTTGTGAGAATTATGATTGCTTTCCTTCTAATAGGACAACATAATTTTGCTTTATTAATTACATTACACTCAAAGACTCATTGGCTTACTGAAAACTAATATATACCTTATTTGTGAAAGCTGCTTTATTTATAGCAAGGGTTCAGAGCTCTATCCCTCGAAGGCCCAAAACTTGCAATGTCTTAAGTTTTCTACTTCCCAACCCACCCAAGCAATCTCCTGAAATAAGGTGTGCCTACTACACAGAAATAAAACCACCATGATCTTCAGGACTAGAGTTGAGAACCCCAAATTTATAATATATGACTAAAAGACTATCACTGTTTTTGAACTAAAACATGCATGAATGTAACACACATTTTATTTTTTTATCCATTTGGGAGCCACTGGATTATTTGTAATACATTTCCACCACTATTCTTTATTTCACTAAAAAAAGTGTCCATCTGAAAATATTATACTGTGTTTCTTGTCTGCGCCTCCTTAGAGGCTTCTGCCTTGCTCTTGTCATTAGTTGCAGAATTATATTTTCATTTCCTTCCAGAAGGTTCCCTTTTATGAGTACTCTGGACTCTCATGACTAATTAAAAAAGAGATTTTTTTTTCTCAAGCCAGCAACACCTACCTCACAAACCACAAGCACAGCTTTAGCACTCTACAAGAATACCCTGTCTCCAAGGGGCAGAGCTGACTCCATATCAGGGCTGGAGAAAGTACTCCAACCGTACTCGTAATTGAATTGTGAAATTTTACATAATGAGATGATATCTTTCTCTATTAAAAAGTGGATGTATTGAACTAAAAACAAGTGTAAGGCAAGTGAAATTCAAAAAGTTTCAATAATCTTTTGATAAATATAGTATTACAAAGTAAAAGTACATTTTATAAGATGAAAAGTTGAAAGTTTTTATGTGAAAATAACATTTTGCATATTTAAAAGTGTTAGTGAAATGATGGTTTTCATTTTAACCCTTTTTAGAAGTACACTGGTGTTCCATTCAACTGATTGTATGGAAACTGACTTATTGGACATTTTAAGTAAGTATACACAAATAGTCTGATATAAAATTAGTCAAGACACTTGTTTCAAATTAAATGGAGAACATGTTTCATAGGAAGGTAACGTGACAACTGTTTTGCTGTCTCCAACACTTTACTGAGGTATGATAGTACGATTGTAGTGTTGAACCTGAGTATGAGTTACCCTCAAGAGTAACACTACAATCTTGTGGCTTATCTATTTTCAAACACATAGACATTTATAGTGTTAGATTCATTGTAGGGTATGAAAAGCTCAAAACAGATGATAAGATGATACAGTTCTTGATATTTTAATTTGTATTCTTCTGTATTGTAATAACTTGATTAGTTGGCACATTGAATTGACTTGATGCTTAACTAAGCCCATTTGATTCATATACATCGATCAGCCATAATAAAAATCTACTATTGTTCCCAGTATGCAGTGGTTAGTACTAACAGTTGTCCAAGAATGGACATCTGGTGAACTGGTGGCAGTGTCATGGGCACCCTCATTGATGTGCATTGGGAGTGAAGGCTAGTTTGATCACATAGAAGAGCTATTGTATAACTGAAAAAGTTAATGGTGGCAAGAACAAATAGGTGTCAGAACATAAAATACTTCATGCCTATCTGAATGGCAATGGCCTCTTTCAGCCAGAT